>NW_008236217.1:10548360-10596748 GCF_000691975.1 Corvus brachyrhynchos | reverse complement strand
AACAACCAATGGGGAACGAGGTTGACCAGGGACTAGGGAAACCCCATGTCTCCCGCCCGGGACCCCTCTCCCAGGAGCACATGGCAGGGGGGAGGAACCCCAACACTGTGACAATTCAATTTATGTACGGCACTATGCTGAATTCCTGCATACTAATATCTGGATAATATTTTTATAAAAACACAAAGCCCAATCCCCAAGCGCTATCAAAGGTCTGGTTTCCTTGGTATGATGTATAGTTTATTGTATTGGTTGCACAGTAAACTGCTAGATATTCCAGAATGTACGTTGTCATAGACAACGTCATGTAGAACCAAGACCAAATCATTCCAGTTTTATGAGCCTAGTTCAGATTGAACTGTTTTTTAAAGCTGACCAAAATACTCTAGGTTTCTGAGCTTACCTGTGCATTTAAATGGAGCAGAGTGACTCTATTATGGCCTCAAATTTAACCAATTTTGAAAAGGAGATTTTTAATAACTTTCTGTTTCTTTCTCAAAGAATCCCCACAGAGAGACTGTGTGATATTTTGAATGGATTCAATGAACCAGTCTTTTGTGGTTTTAGTCTTTTTCTGTTGCAAGCCTTGATTTTGAATTCAAATGTTTTGTAAAGTGTCCTGTAAGATACAATTCTTAGATGAATGAGTCACGGCTGCTTTTTATCGGTATGAATGCCCAAAGATCCTATATAACTTCGAAGGGAAGAAATTAGTTTGATAAATGTAGTGCGGTGTTCAAAATCCAACTGATTTTATGCATCATTTCAAATTTTCTGCTGCAGGGTGTACAAATATCATTTCCATAATGAAAAGAAAAGAGAAGCAGTGTTTAGCACCAAGTATGGAAGTCACAAACAAAGAAGCAGCAAGTAAGGAGAGGGTAATAGTTTGTATATCCAAACAGTCTGCATACCCAAACCATCTTATATCATCTTCATCCTGTGAAGGAGAAGGGATACAGAATGGACACAAGAAGACTGACAAGCAGCTTAGAAAGCATATCTGAATATCTCATCAGGCACGATTAACAAAACCATTCAGAACATGAAATTTTTGAAATCCCATTGTGCTTGTAAAGGACCTCTGTGTGTATTATGCATACATGCAATTAAATAAATAAATGTTAAAAAACTAAGTCACAAAAAGTATAGCTGAGGACATACTGAAATTTCTTCCATCGAATATTTTAAAAGGGTAGCATATTCCTCTAACGGTAAGATATGTGGTCAACATGTCTAATTTTAATGGAAGGAAAAAAATCTTGTTCATTTAAAATATTTAATAAATTTTTACTCCCAGACCTTTCCTGGAATTACACTTTTTGAAATCTCATTTAAAATGTGCAATTCATGTTCAGAAGAATGTTAATAGAAAAACATATTAAGTTAACCATTATCCAGTCACAAACCCTATGGAAATCATTCTGAGACCCAGAAGAAAGTTTTAATTTTATTATATATTTTCAAATTTTTCAGCCAGCTGAACTGTAAAATATTGTGTTTAACTCTGCGTAAAAACATGATGAGTTAATACACAACACTATGGGATTCACAATCTTATTGAAAGAGTTTTTCTAATTAAAAGCCAGTGTGGTCTATAATTTGCAAATTTGCATTTTTTACTTTTATATATATTCTGTAATGTCAAAGTAATAGTCACACACAATGTCTAAATTTGTTAAAAGTGTCAGGATTTACATTCCTACTGAAATAAAAGGCCTTTCAAAAACACCAAACTGCATTCCATGCAAATTACTGCAAAAGTCAAAATTCCATTCTAAAAGCATCTGAAATTATCACAAGTGGTTAAACACATGATAATTATACTTTACCTACCATGATATAAAACAGGAACTTTTATTTTCTATTAGAAACTCATTCATTCACTGAGTCTGCACTACGGATAAAGAGCTCTGTGTCTGTAGGCGTATGTGAGTGCAGACGTGTGCCTAAGTAGCTGGCAGCTTAAACTTTTACAATAGAAAGGGCTGAATTTTTTTAAGAGGTAACAACATCACAAAGAAGGTGAGGTGGTTCCTGGATCTCATTATGGACAAATAAGGGGCAAGTTACTGAAAAGTATGCAGCAATAGAGAGTTATCTGCCTCTCAGGAAACATACCAAAAAGGAAATGTCCCTTCTAAGGTAGCTAATATCTGTAATATTTCACTAACAGAACAAGAAAACAAATTCTCACCAAAAAAAACCTGATTGAAAAAGGTCTATTTCTACCTCCCCATTGTAAAAGGAGAAGGATGTAATCATATGAAAACATACCTGCTCCACACAGACATGGGACCTCTCATCCAGAACTTATCCAACAGGGGTTCAAGGCAGAGAATATATTTCTTATTTTCTAAATCTTCTGCTATATACATCTACAGCTGTCTTAGCAGCCACAAAATCATGGAGTAACCAGAAATTTCCAAGACTGATAAGCACAGCAAAGAAATTTACAGTTGGAGCAGATTCATATTCTCTTTTGTGGTGTCACATTCAGACAACACAGACGGCTCCATTCCTTTAATTTAGCAGTTTAGGTTTTTCATTGCAGTTTCCCCTAGTTACCAAGTTAAAATGAGATGTAATTATATTTTTCACTGGGGGCACAAATCACCCCCAATTTAAACTGTCTTAAAATGAGCATGAAGAAATCATGACTGGTGGAACTGGCCCCAAACTTAGGACCACAATATTCTACCTTGCAGAACAATGAGTTATTTTACCAATTAATGTTGTGCCTTTGGTTATGGGGATGATACCATCTGCAGTTAACCTGTCTTGTTCACTCAAAGGATCTGAAGCTGGTTTGTCCATAGCACAGTGGTGTATGGTGATAGCCACTCTGCTGCATTCCTCTAGTGAATGATAATTTATTTGGACACTAACAGTGCTATACGAAAATGATGATGGAAGATAAGATATATTAAAACTGTGTAAAGACAGTTCCATTTTCCTAACATTTAATTTTTGTAAGTCTCCCCCTTTACCTTCAAAGGATCATATTCTCACTGCTAAATGTTTCAGTTCTCATTTGAGGGGCATATATTAAAAAAAAAAAAAAAAAAAAAAAAAGTAAAACAAAACTCACAGTGATATAATTGCCTGGCAGCAGAATATGAAGAACCTAATCCAAGATTAACGTGGGCTGGAAATGTGAATTTTCATGGAAGTGCTGGTACAGCTTTTTTCAGTGGCTGCAGGACTGTGTGAACTTGCACATGTCTCACAGGGAAAATTGGCTTTAATACCCCTCTTCTCTTCCCATGTTCTTCAGGATAACACATTTCAGCACAGCCATATGTTGCTTAACCACAATAAATCGTCCTCACTCAGGGGCTTATGTGTTCTGGGTACTTCGGACTCCTCAGTCACTTTGAAAGCCAAGGCGCCCACACCAAAGATTGAAGAAAAGGGAGCTCTAAATTGCATGGTACAGCCCAGATCCATCATAAAGCTTTCACAGTCTCCAGGCCATTAATTTAGTGTGGACAAGTGGGATATTAATATACTAAACTTTCTCCATTTAACCATAAAACCATTTAGCTGAGTCCTGGTGTCCTAACAAGCTAATAAAAATAAAACGTTTGTAGTCTACCCGTAAAAGACAAGGTCAATTGCATGTGCCTCCTTTCCAGTACTTTACAGAAGATCCCGATGTTCAATAAACTCATTATCCTTCATACATATCCATACAAACATCTTCTGAGGAGTTCAACTATCCAAATCACAGCCACGTTGCATCTGTACTATTCTATTTGTCTGACAGATTAAAGTTATTTCAAAGGAGAAAATATTCATACAATTGCTGCTGAATACTTGTGCATTATTTCTCCCAAATAGTGTAATCTTGCATGATTTGTGGAGATATTACCAGCAATCAAAATTGTAGAGAAAACTCAAATAATAAAGATCATTTTCAGGCTATGAAATACAGCCAAATACATTTTTCAGTATTAAAAGGAAAATAAAAAAAACTGTGTTATAAGAACAGGAGTGTGCCTGATAACATTAAAAAGCAGTGTCTTGAGGCACAGTTCAGACTCAGGCAGGAAACCTCCTCATGCCTTGATTCCTAGACCTGTGCAAAAGTGAGAAAGATTCAGAGATAGAAGAACATCAACACTTAAAAAAGTTTAACTAAATAGGAGCATTATAAACTATCAAGCTCACAACATTAGTCACTATGGGTTCTGTTAGATTCCCCATAGGTAAACTGTCCTTTCATCATGGGGACCATGTTAATCCATTCTGGAACATCTGATACTGGTCAATGTCAGAGATTAGGGAGAACAGCCTGAGCCCCTTTGAAGTGAACCTGGGTCCCAGTGCTGATGCAGCTGTTGTGGCCCCACAACCATTTTGTGCTGACTGGATCCCACACCAAGAATCCTCAACCATGAGCAAAACAGTAATCCAGCTCCTCAATACCTCTGCTGAGGTGTGAAAAGCTTCATATTGCATACATGGAAGGGCAAAAAGAAAAAAAATAACAAGAAAGAGGGAAAAAATGAGGAAAATGGAGCAAGATGTCAAACTGCAGGAAGGCAAATTATTAGTAAATCAATCCTCCTTTAATTGTTTCTTTGTTTTTCCTTCCCTCCATCTCATCAGACTGCACCACCACAGTAACTACTATTTTGTGTCTTATTTGTGTGTTTTGATGTGGTGCCCAAGTATATTAGTTCTTTCCAAGGCTTCGAAAGCTTTCAGTTGTGCTTAACTTTATAATGAATGAAGAGCCCTAGTCTCTTCAGTGGTACAGGCCCACAGAAAATCCACCAGGTGAGTCAGCATTTATGTCTTTCATTGTGAAAACACTATTGACATGAAGTAAGCATACTTTTTGCTTCCCAATAATGCATAATCAGTTTAGATTGAATTCATTTTTTCTTTTTACAAATGCATTGTGAAGAAAAAATTCTGTTCTTAAAGCAGCCACAGTGGCTATTTGTTATTCATAATTAAAGACTGATAATTAGATACTTAAATGGTGTGGCACTATTTCTGCTTCTGTCTTGGAGGTCTGAATCATAATAACTGGAGGAAAATCCGGTTTTGGCTCTAAGTAATTTCCACACAAGCATGCTTACTGGTACAATGTCTATTTTGTGTTAGTAGTAAAATGAGTGTTTTCTGCCCTATCCATGAGTGCACCTCACAGCATTATCCGTGGCAGCACACACAGTCTGTTTCTTCATAGCAAGCTGCCCCATGACTGAAGTGCTCCTGTAAAAAGAAGCTGTAAACATTGGAGGAGCAACTTTGTGGCTCACTGGCAAAATATTTGTTCTCATCGGGCAAACAGTGCTGCATCATTCACACACAAGAAGCTGGGAGCAAAGAATAGATTTCCTTTCAGGAGAGCAGCCAGAACTCCCCCTAACCTCTTCCCTAGCCCTTGAGCAGGGCCAAGATGTGGTGCTAATTGTGCACGTGGACTGGGATGGGCAGCAGTGGGTGACAGGGGAACAGGGTCTGGGGAGTCACCCCAAACAACTTTTCCTCCTCTTCCCTGGCCAGGCACAGCTTCTGGATCTGCTAGATCAAACCCCAGGACTCCTGGCAGAATTCCTATCACAGGAACCATTTTGTTCGAGCTGTATGGCCATAAACACAGTTATAACCCAGTCAGTTTGTGCAAGACCTTTATGCATTATTGCACCTTTTTCAGTGGTGCCAGGGCACTCACATGCCTCACCAGCCCTCACAGCCTCTCCCCATCTGCCCATGGCCCAAGACTCTATCTCTCCCCCTCCCGACAATGTCACACCATGGCCAGCCTTGAGCTCCCCACAGCTCTGCCCTGCCCAGCCATGGGCCCTGCTGAGCCAAACCCACTTGTGGACCCACATCCTGGGCCACCCAAATCTCAGGGAGGATCCTGGTGCTAGGGGTTGGGGCTGCCCCTGGTGCTTCCTGGCTGGGCAGTGGGATAGACGCAGGCTCCATCACCATGGCCACAGGTGCCTGCACAACACCATGACAGGAGGGGATGTTAATGGTGTGAATGGCTTGTTGTAAGGCCAGAGAAAAATAGTTATCTGGGAGCAGAGTGAAGATTTTGTTAGTGTTCAGTTCCATATTTAAACAAGCTTAAAGGTCAAACTTGACAGAAAAAAAAAAAAAGCTGAAGAGAATAAAAATCAAAGAAACAAGAAAGAACTAACATGCACACCAATGACATCAGGAGCACTGTGAAACACATGGTGCTTCCCAGACGAAGGTAGCACAATGCCATCCAAGTCAATGACTCGCAGCAGCAAAGGAGGATCTGGAAACTCTCCTTCCCCTCCAGATGCCTTGGTACTGCTACCCTCTGAACTCTTTGGAGGTCTACCCACAGCCATTCACATCTGAATGGACAAGTGGTCTGAAATTGTTCACAGCCATGTAACCAGAAGGCAAATTTCATTGCTTCAACTGAACAGGTATTTCTCTGTGTGTCCTTTTGCCTTTCCTTCCCCTCTGTGGAATGCAATTCAGTGGGAAAATAACCAAATCTTCCTTCCACAGTCTCCCTTAAGAACAGAAAATAGAAGTATTTCTATTTCTGAGAAGAAAAACAACTCTAAAAATGGGAGAAGCAGCCAATACTCTGTACAAATATGGATGACAAATGACCACAAAACTCATCTGAGACTCGACCTGATTTTGAGACAGTTTTTTGGTAACCTGTGGGTGGATGAAGAACAATTGCACTATTTCTTTATAATTCATATTGAACCCACAAAAAGTACACTCTCGCCTTATGCTTTTCTGAACAAAGCCCATCATTAAGAGAGTAGCTAAAGACTAGTATGAGAATGGGAAAGACTCCTCACAAATCAATCCTGAAACTAGTTGCTCCGACACTTGAAATGGCAGCTTCTTGCAATGACTAATGCCCATCTATATTCTAAGGACACATATAAAATATGACAGCTAGCCTGTCCTGACATTTAGAAGCAGATACTTGAACAGCCCACAACAGAGAAACTTCCAGTGCTGTGGGAATCATTAACTTCCTCAGGAAGCCCTAAAAGATAAAGACCATTCAGCATAATTTTATTTCATTAACACAAGAACTTCTGCAAAAGGAACACAGTACTCCACTCTTAATAGTTCACCTACATCAGACCACTGTCTCTTGTATGAAGAAACAGACAGAAGGTTTCCTTCCATCTTTTTCTTTCTGCTATTTGCACTTATTAACCCTCAAACTGTGATATGTCATGAATAGCTCACTGTGTAATCATAAAGGGGATGATGTTTCATTGTAGATGAAATTCCGAAGGTTTTTCTGGCCTGTTAAAAAGCCTGGTATAACCAAAAGATATGACCCAGGCTCACCTGGAGTTGTGCCTCATACTGAAAAAAGTGTTGATACAGTTTTCTGAGGAAGTTCTCTTTATACAGTGGCCTGTCCCAAAAGCTGGTTTATACTCACCTCTGTATGTCCCCCATATACACCCCTTAATAGGAAAATATGGTTAATTTTTAGTTTTTCTTGCCTTCATTTATTTTCTATATAATAAAAATAATGAAGAAAAAGACATTAATAAAAGAAGTTGGATTTGAAAATATTAGAGGAGATCAGGGCATAGCACAGAGAGCAGCCTTATCCTGGTTTCATGAGATACATTATATTGTGAGAGAAATGTGTCCATGAGCAAGATAAATTCCCTTAAAAAAATTTCATGACACCAACTGGACCGAGATTTGTTCCCTGATTCACAGGTTTCAACACTGCAAAATCTTCTGCTGTCAAACACCCCTCCCAGAACTTCCTGCACTACTTGAGTAACAGTCTGCCAAAGTCCCTTTTAGGTTTCACATGGTACTGGTTTTCAGCCAGGACACAGTTAGTTTTTTCTGGGTAGTCATGGGCAGGCGGAGCCTGAAGCCATGTGGGTGGGCCTGGGTTGTTACTCTGTACCACACACATCATGGCTGGGAGGCAGAAGTAAGGGATTATCACTTCTGGAAGGAAGTAGGCATGGATTGCTGTGGGGAAGAAAAATATAGGCATGGAGGGTCCGAGTGCCATTTGGTTCATTGTTTCAGGGGTCATGCTACGTAGGTTCAGCTCAGTGACCATTCTGCATGTAAATACAGCCTCTTTTAATAACCCTGTTGTTACTAGCTCAGTATTGTTGCTGTTACTGCTCATTTTCTTATCGCTTTGCTGTTTCCAGTAAATTATCTCAATTTGTAATCTCTGCCTTTTGTATCTCCCACCAGAAGGGGGAGGGGACCAAGTATGTGTGTGGGGACACTAAATTAGGGAGTGCTGCTCCTAAACCATGACAAGTGGCAGTGTCAAGGACTAGGCCGGAAGAAGGAGAAAAACTTCCAAGGGCACAGACAGAAAGGAAAATCAAATCCAGAAAAATAACAGAGGGATATGACAGCAAAGCAGAAGCCACCAACAACACTGAGACTTGGAATAACTACTGAAATAAACACTTGCAAGGATCGCCTTAGCTAGGAATAAAGAGACACCTCACGTTGTTTCATTTCATGTATTAAAAAAAAATTCCTAATCTTTGGGCACACATACTTTCAAAACATATATTTCTCATTCTTTAAGGAGACTAGTAACATGCAAATTTGAACCTCCCTGACTTTCTAAGCCCATCCATCTTTGGGCCATCTTTCATGAGATAAGGATATAAACATGCAAAGATAATAGCTAAGCAAAGATAAACTGAAAATTAATTAAATCAAACACAGTAGCTGAGTAACCCTTTTTACCCTCTCAGATTTCTTTGTCTTATATTGTTGGGCAACAGAGAAACACAAGAAAGGTGGAAAGCAGTTTCAGACTTTTGTGTGATCATCTAAACTAAAATTCTGATTTGAGGAAGAGAGACAAGCTGGAATCAAGTCTTGGAGCTGAAAACTCTCTGTCTGCTTTCACCTATTTACTCATACTTTCGGAGTGTCCATCAATAGAAATGGAGTTAATAAGAAAATGTAATCTTTGCAAAGACATACTGTGTTGTGGAAACTGGTGTGCTTCTTTGCAGGTGTATTCTGATATCACTGTTACAAGGTCTTAGTTGTTCACAGTACAGTGTCTTGCTATATATTGTTTCATTAACATCCCCTTGATTCCTGTGAAAGAGTCAGGCAAGGGTTGTGAATACTATTAACCACATTTTACAGAGGGGAAATGAAGACCAAGGGGTAAAATAATTTGTTCTTAGCTGTATAGAGTTGGGGCTAAAGCCGGGATTTAGAATTCAGTCTTATAATATTGCAAGATCCTTTCTCCAGCCCCATTTCTTCTCAGGGCCTCTCCTGAAGGTACAAGAACTGCAGCAACAAGAGGGCATGCAGAATATTTTCCTCCCTCAGCTCCTTGCAATTCCACTATCTTCTAACATGTAAAAAGTACCTACACTCTTTGAATCCAATATACCTGCCAACTATGACAGGACTTTGAGTGGTCTAATCACAAAAATTGAAGTTATTTGGTTATTTCTCTGAAACAAATGAAGCATGCTTTGATTAACTATGTTTGAGGATAGATCAAAAGTGGCTAAAAGATTTTTGACAGAATTATCCAATTCCATTATGTCAAAGAAAGGGATAAAATTGAACCAGTGTCAGATCTAAAGGGAATTATTCGATTTATTAATTTATTTCTGATTTATTTAACTGAATAATGAATCCTGGAAAAAAATGCAGAATGATGATGCTATAATAGGGTGTTACATGTTGTTTAATTACTGCCTTTTTATGGATACTGTACACCAACATAACATAAAGCAATGTACATCTGTTGTAATAATAATTTTATCACTTAGCAGCCATATAGATTAGTGAACCTTACTGTGTGCTATGTGCCTGTCTATCATATCAGGAAAAAAAGAAGTTTCATGTAGAAAGAGAGTGGAACATAGTGAGATGGTGGCAAGCAAAGCTGTGGTGTGTTTCTGTTGCTGCCTGTGGAAAGCTGGAATCTGAGCTGCAGAAGGCCCCTTGAGGTTCAGGTCAGCTTCTCCACAGTCACCAACAAGCACATCATATAGCTGAGACTGCAAAAAAGCCGGCACAAATATTGTTTCAGGGGCTCTTTTTCAGTTCAGATTTCAGTCCTATAATAACTCCTTTTTGTCGTTACAGCACTACATGTTAGATCCATAGTGTTTAATAGTGCAATCCCATCGATTGCACTGTGCTTTTACCTCAGCCTAAAGGATCACTCCTTCTCCTCTTTTTAGCATTGATATTATTTTTCCTCTATCTGTGCAAAAGGAGGAATATGATTAAGTATGCAGCTTAGCATATCTTCTATGCTGTTCAGGTGCTAGTACTGCTCTCATCAACAGAGTACTTGAACTTCTTCCAGAAGTGCCCCCTGCCCTTCTTCTGAGTCACTCAATAGTTGTTAATGTTTAATGGCTAAAGGTACGGGTGAGAGATAAAAGACAGAGAAGCATGCGCAGCAGATTTTACTCTGCAGAGAAACCTGGTGACCCTGACTGTGTCTCTGGTTTTTTTCACATTGCAACCAGGAAGCCTGCTAAATCCTACTTAATGCAAGTGATGATGACTTTGGATAAAGGAAAATAAAGCCAAGAAATTATACGTAATTCCCTAGTGGCCTTTGCTCCCAAATGTATCATCATTTAGGCAATAAACGTTTCATTAAAGAAGGTTAAACTTATATGAGTTCCTTTTCAACACAATGATACAGTGCAGCACTACAAATTTTACGCAGATATATTTCATTAGGTTTTCCCCAGCATGGCCAGAATAGCATGCCTTCAGGACTTTCATACTGACTTTCAGGTTGCCCTTGTCTGCTAGGGGAAACCTTTAAAATTTAAAGGGGAAAAAAAAAAAAAATTATACATTCTGCAAGCTGAGGAAAGAAATCCTACTTGGTGTGATTTGCTATAATGATAAATTTATCAGAGGCTGTTCATTTTATCTCCTGCAGAACTGCTCTTTGATGGCATTAATCTGCAGTAATGATTACAGGAAAGTAATTCAACGCTGTTCAAAGGGAAAGGTGACATGATTCTCTCCATCTCTTTTCTGAATGCTTCCTCAGACTGTTCAATAAATTACAGGTGTAGAAAGAGAAAAGATGGGCCATATGCAGCTGAATATTTTGGGGAATCTAGACACATGGAGCGATAAGAACAAGACTGCATTTGCAATAAAATATGTGTTGCAGATTCCTCGTAGACCTTTTATAGCAACAGGCACTGAGTCCAAAGTCTTGGGGATGTTCAGTATTATGTGTTTTTCATTAACTATCAGCAAAGATGAACTGCAAATTAACAGTAAATTAATGCTTCATAATATTTCAGATTAAGTGAATTAATGGTACCTTTTTGCATGGCCTTTTCAAAATTATAAGAGATTCTATGACTTGCAGGAGACCACTGGAGCTCATCTAGTCAGGCCTTTGAACAAGACTTCTAGGCTGTCAAGAGCCCAAGCCACATAAGGTTTACCTAGCTGTGTGTGAAAACACCCATTTTTGGAGTCTGTGGCTTCCCTGGTGACCTGGCTCAAAGCAGGTCATATTTCTAAGAGTGATTTTCCTTCTATCCAGATCGAGTCTTCCAAGCAGCAACCAGTGGTCATTGCCTTTTGCTTTGCTGTTTCTCCTTGCTTTACTGAATGAATTCTCAAGTTATTAGAAATCAATGTAATAGTGCCCCCTGACTCCAACACCACCTTCTTGAGGAATATTTGTAAATTGTGTGGGGCCACAATGTTACTCATAAGGTTATTAAACACTCAGTATTGCCACCAATTTATGGCTTACTTCAGGTGTAATATTCCAGAAGGAGACATGATATCACCACTGTGAGATTTAGGATTGGAGTAAATGTTACACACATGTAAAAATCCTTTTGCACAGCTTTAGCAGAGTCAAAAAGCCAGCTGATATATTACACAAGTAAGAGAAGTATTTGACAAGTATTTGAAGGTCTGCCCTGAGGCACTGCAGTGCCCTGTTGCACTCACACCACCAGCCCATAAAACAGCTCTAGAAGGACCTGCTCGCATCCATGCTTTCTCTAGTGCTGAGGGATGCCATGAACCCACAGGCCACACAAATCATGACCCGGAAAGGCTACAGAGAATCTTGCACCAGGCTTCTATCCACCACACCTGTTTACCCACAGCTATGGTCACACTTCCTCACCTTCTGGTTCTGAGCATCCATGATAATCTCATGGCCTGAGTACATACTGATCAGCTACAGTCAGGGCCTTGTCCAGCTCACTGCAACAATGTGGTATCAGATTTGTGGTGAAGCTCCTGCCAGAGTTAAAAAGAGAGATGAGTATTCAGCTTGTGATCATTACTTGTCTGCGTTCATCTGTCTCAGGGGCTCCTGCAAAAGCACCCACCAGACCAGTCACACCTGAGCAAGAATTCTCATGGAACAATCAAAACAGAGGTGGGCATGGGAAGGTGTGTGTTTCTCTGCAGAAAAGTGCCATTTTCTGCAGGTGGATGTTGTATCTGGTCCAGCTGGGTGTCTTGCCACTTGCAGTTGTCTCAGTAAGCAGGTTCCAGTGACATTCTTGGATATTTGTGGAATGCCTTACCTTATTACAAAGTGATATAGGGATACTCTTTCAGAGGCTGCTATTGCGATACATGGAAGCTTAGTAAAAATTATTTGGGGTATGTTGCCTTGGATGTACACTTTGTGAAATGTGCACTGGATATAGTATCTCCTTGGTGTTGGCACATGGTAGGAGGATGTGCTAACAGCAATTATCTTGGCTGTCCTGAAGTAAGTGCAAGTAAACATGACACCTTCTGGTACAGGAAAACATGGACCATCCTTGGAAGGATGATTCACAAGTGAGCATCATCTCTTTTTGGCTATGTACAAGCAGCCTGATGCTGTAGTATGGCTGTGACTGACATTTGTCTGTATGACACACCAGATGAAATAACAACATCTCACTCCTGAAGACATTCGTGAAGTCCAACTTTGCAAGTAACAAGTGCACTTGGCTTTGAATGTACTCAGAACCTCTTGATACTTAGAGACACAACAAATGAGAGTATAGTATTTGATTATTTCATTACCAGCTGTTTTCCATTGTTCCAGGTTATGTAGTCTGGAAAGAAAAAAAATTGCAAGGTAGTGGTACTGAACAAGGACATCCAAAATAAATCCAAGGGGAGGAATATTTACCAGTATTTATCAGTGGTAAAAGTCGTCCCTGCTATAAATATCAGAGGAGGCAGACTTAAGTAAATGCCAGATGGTTTTGAAAATCATGTCCTAAGGATTTCCTTTCAGTGCATAAGAAAATCTATCCTTTCAAGAATCTTAATGCTGCAGATAGGATTGCAAGGCAGCAAAGACCTAAGGGGGTAAAAAAAAAAAAAAAAGAATAATATTCCTAATTAAAACACAAAACTCAAGAGGTAAGATAACCACTTCTATACATGTCATGGTTTAACCTCAGCCATCAACTAAGAACCACACAACCACTCTTTCAGTCCCCCACAAGCAGAACAGGGAAGAGAATTGGAATATTAAAAGTGAGAAAACTCGTGAGTTAAGATGGTTTAATAGACAGAGCAAAAACTGCACACATAAGAATGGGAAACAAGGAATTAATTCACTGCTTTCCATCTGCAGGCAGATGTTCATCCGTCTCCAAAAACAGCAGGACTCAATCATGCATAGCAGTGACTTGGGAAGACTAATGCCAGCACTGCAAATGTCCCTACCTTTCTCCTTCTTTCCACAGCTTTATCTGCCAACATGATGTCTTATTATATGAGATATCCATTTGGTCCATTGGGATCAGCTGTCCTGGCTGTATCCCCTCCCATCTCCTTGTGCAGCCCCAGCCCACTCACTGCTGGCATGGTGTGAGAAGCAGAAAAGGCCTTGGCTCTGTGTAGGCACTGCTCAGCAGTAACTAAAACAACACTACCTTCAGCACAAATCCAAAACACCTCCCCATACCAGATACCATGATGAAAATTAACTCTATCCCAGCCAAAATCAGCACAATACAATAGACACATGAGCTGTTTCCAATAATGACTAGAAGGAAAAATGTGACAACCATGCTCAGAGGTCAGAATAATTTGGCAAGGAAAATGCTTTTAAAGACAGTAGCAAAATTAAAACTTTAGTTCTTGTTTTTTTTCCCTAACCTGTGTTGAGAATTTAAAATACTTGGAAAAAAGTGTATTTTGCTACACAGCTACCTAAAAGCATGCCAGAAAACTGTAGAAGGAAGGAAACAGGCATTTGGAGGGATGTGTGTGTTGACTGAAGCGTTTAAATTACCGAACAATTACAATCACACCATCACCATTTGACAGTGCACATTTCTTCACAGAGCTAGAAGTATAATAATGTCAAGCTTTTCTGAAGCATTTCTGATCAGCTCTCAAAGTCATTGATGGCAGCTATTACAGCATCCCTGACAGCACATCTCTGTCTGTCCATACTCCCCTGATCCAGGAGAAGTGCTGAGACACTGCACAGCTCTGCATGCAGATGCTACTCACAGCCCTGACAAATCCCATTCCAAAGCATCAGTGAAGGTTCTTTTCTAGAGAAGCATGAGAAAGTTAGGAAGAAGCCAGTACACAAGGTGGTAGAGACTTCAGGAATGCAGGAGGCTTTCACATCTGCTTTGCCAATAATACTAAATATAGACATAACATTTGATGCTAGTAAGCAGTGCAAAAATGGAGTTATGCCTGTTCCCTTCTATATTTTCCTCTTATATTTGTTCTTTATAACAAAGGACACAAAACTTCCCCAAGTAGTTCTTCCACTGAGCTCATATGATTTGGATGAACAAAAAAAAGTGATTTTATTAGAGAAGACATCCTTCTTGACCTTTAAGGGTTCTGAGGGAATTAGATCAAAATTTTCACTTAACCTTCTCTGTATTAAGCTAAATACGTAGAACTTCTTTAGCATGCTAAAGAACTGCTTGTAAAGCATGCTAAGAGAAAACTGCTTGTAAACACTATTCTGTGTTATAGCTATACATGCTCCTAAATTTATTAATTTGTCTTCCAAAGTATAGAGTTCACAGGGTACACAGTATATCACAGACTGCAATGTTCTGATTGCTACAACTGTGGTGACTTTTCCATTTCTACTCATAAGTCCTCTGTTTGAGCATGCACAGACACCTTTTCTGCTCTGAGACACAATGAATACACGTTCAGCTCCAACCCCCTACCCCCTGTTCTTTTCTAACTCATCCTTTCCAAAGCACTGCACTGCACCCTATAAGTTATTGATTACAAACAGAAGGACTCTATGTGAGCTCCTATGGTTTACCTTTGATATGGTGTATCACTAAAAGTGTCCAGCTTGCTTTATAGAACTGGCTTGTTATCCACACGTTCTCTGTTTAAAGCAAGAGTTTTCAGTCTCCCCAAGTACAAATCAGGAAATGTTCTTTTGATAGACTTACTTGGTATGGATCTAGTGTAATTGAATCAGAATTTATTATCCTGGAGTGAGGCATCTTGGACCAAGTTGCAATACACATCTATATAAATGTATTATGAGAATTAATTTTATCTCACTAATTATGGCTCAGATATTGTTATATGTATTTGAATCACACTTTTTTTTTGTTTACCCTTGTGTAAAAATAGACTTTCTTATCTATATCAGTGGCTGCTCTGCTGGATATCTTCACATGACAACAGCTTTTCTTCAATTCACTTTCACATTTAAAATCAGTGCCAAATCAGATGTTCATGTGTTTTCCCAAGCCCTCATTAGGCATTCTGAATTTAGTCAAAAATAAAAGTTGTTTTCCTAGAGTGTTTCCATATTTTCTTTGTTATTTAAGAGTGGGCCTTTTTAAAGAACGCAAAAACCCCAAAAGAATTAAGACATGATATTTAGAAATGCTGATCTTCACAGACAGTACAAAGCTGGGAGGAGCTGTTGACTCACTCGAAGGTATGGTGTGACTCTTGGAGATGGTGCTGTGCAGGGCCAGGAGCTGGACTCGATGATCCTTTTGGGTGCCTTCCAACTCAGCTTATTTTGTGATTTTCCAATATGTTATAAATGAAAGAACAATGCTAATGCTCTGTTAAAAAGCGATTGATTCTGTGGAAAAATATTGGTTCCTTGGAACTTCAGCTCCTCTCAGCTATCAACCATATTTATCAGTCTTGAAGATAGTTAGGAAGAAAAAATCGAAACCATTTTTCCTGAAAGTGTTTGTAGCTCAGGCATCCAGTAAAATTATCATTACAATAAATTAGAGCTGTTGAGAAGAAAGGATGTGGCCTGAGAGTAAAAAAAGACTGAATTCCAAAAGGCAGTGAGTGATTTAACAGTCCCACCAGCTTAATATCTTATTTATTTGTTCATTGAGTAACCAAACTGAAAATAAATACTATTCAGGACATCTTCAACTCTTTTCATCTTGCTATCAATTCAGAAATTTAAATCCAGAAAGTAGAGAAAATCAAAATTTTTAAATATGCATAGGAAGTTAAGTAATAACAAGAACATTTATTTTTTAAAAAAGATATTGAGGTTTTGTTTCAGATAAAATAAGTTTGTACTGGAATTAACAGAAGTTAAAAGGGATGATCTGCAGCGCATATGCATCACTAGAGCTGTGTAAAGAACGTATTGAGGAAAGGTTATTGAGGGTTCATCATTTGGCTTGGCACCAGAAATAAAAGGAAATCTTGTCTGTTTTAAAATCTCCAAAATTAAAATTTCAATGAAATTGGAGTGGGTTACTCAATATTTTTAAATTTTGAAAGGGTGTTTGACTTCAGTTTTCTCCGTACTGCATTACAGTAAAGAATTAAAAAATAAAAGCACCAATAATTTGTAAAAATCCTCTTATAGTTTTTGGCCTTTTTTATTTTTTTTTTTAATTTGTTAAGATGGTGAGTTTATTTTAAATAAAACCAATTTAACAAAGAAATTTTTTTTCTTCAGAAGCTGTCAGACTTTTGGGGTTCCTAACTCTGAAACTTATCTACCACTTTTTGAAAAGTTACCAAGTAGGAAGATCACCAACTTTATTTTTCGTCTGGGTAACTTTTAAAACTTAGAAGGCATTTTACAAAATTATTCAGAGGTTGGAAAGAGAGGTATAAACTTGATTAGTCCCTTATTTACATTCAGAAACAAAAGAAAATACAAAATTTTTAAAAAGAGGGACAGGGAAAATATAACTGCTTTCAGTTTTCTACTTTATTGCAAAAGGAAAAGCTGCTTGTTTTGCAGCCTGAGTGCTTCAGGGTGTTTTAACACGTTTAAAATTATCTATTCATCAGCTCTGGTAATTAGCTTATGCTTTGCTTTTCTGTGTATTACTAGGGGTTCATGTACTTTTATTGACTTATTATATTAGCCTCCAGGTCTTCTGCTTCATGCAAATGCTATTCCACTCCAGGTTTAACAATTAAGCTGTATTGTACAGTTGCTGCTGGTCACACTGCAGACTTTCCAGCCTGTGGATTCATGACAATTAACAAGTATCAGAAAAAGACATTTGAAGTGTAATTACAAGGATAATTTATGTAATTACATTAACTTTATATATAATGCTGACAAATAAGGGAATGATAAAGGAAGGAGAGGACTGCTTTGGGTGGCAGAAGGGTAGTCAAGAGTGTGATATGGTATGGGCAGTCAAAGGGACAAAATGGAAGACAGTACAAATGAGAAATGACGTGAAAGAAAGTATGAGAAAGGAAGTAGCAAGAAGGGGAAAATAGTATATAGAGGTGGAAACTGCTAAAGAGATGATGACAAGAGAGCAAATGTACAGGGTCATAAGTTTACAGGGAAGGACTCAAGGAGTCAAAAGCATAGTTTAGCAGCTGACAAAAGGAATCTAACATTAAATGAAATTATTAGCTAAGCAAGCAGAGTCAGCAACTGTGTCTGCTTAAAAGGAAGGGAATCAGTTACCATCTAAGTTAGCTACCTAGAGGAACAGAAAAACGAACAGCAGTGTATTGATTCAGCAGAGAAGTCGTGGACAGCAGCATATCAGTGAAAGAGTTGGCTGAGCTATTTAATCCATCAGGTATCAATGGGAAGAGAGATGAGTCAGCAAATGGACAAATAAACAGATCAAGCAGTAGATTAGCGGTGAGACATAATGCAAGTTGTGAGAATTAGCTGTCAGAAGACAGGTACCTGGAAGTAGTTTCCCAAACATGCTTGGTGATGGCAGCCAGGCAATCAGAGATGCCTGCAGGGATGCTGATCCCTTAGCCAGGTGCTTGGCTGGTGCTGCTTGGGGACTGAGATCAGAAGCGAGACGGCACAGTAGCAGTGGGTATTTGCTTGCTCATACAGGACTTCTGGTGAGAGAGGGGGAAAAAAGGGCCAGCAAAAGTTCTCATCAGAGGAACAGTCCTGCATTTTGAGTTTCTTACCTTACATGTGCCCAGCTTGATTCCTAAAGTTTGCTTTAAAGATTTTCAACAAGTCAGAGATCCCCATGCTGTGGTGAAAGGGTGACAAAGGGGAAACAGATGACTCCTGTTTGTACAACCTTTTATGCTTACTACACAAAGCAAGGGCTGTTCATTTTTCAGCCTCATATCCTGTGATGTTTTATCGAGCAAAATGGAGAGCTGTGATTCAAACTACACTTCCTTTTTACCAGCCAATCCTTCCTCTCCATAGGCTTAGCAGAGAGGCTGAGCTCATTGCTGAACTATTTGTGCTAGAGAGTAGATGTACAAATAGTGTGAGTCAGGATGCCTCTTTGGTGTGTGAGGAAGCAGAAAGGAGAAACAAAACTGATGTTTACCAAAAAAAAAGATGAAATAAATGAATATTTTAACTAATTCTACACACAGCTACTATATATTATATATATATATATATGCACCTTTTACAATGGTATATCGTTAATTTTAAGTTTTAAATAGTCAAAGGATTATTACCATTATTGAGAGGCTTTTTTAAGGCAGTCATATAGTTTGATGAACTGGATCATGTGTTGTACCCTTTCTTCTTTGCCTTGGACAAAAGATGGAGGTTTGAAGGACAGCAGAAAGTAAGTTTTTGTTGATATATTTTTATTGGAAAAGAAGATAGACCTCATGAAGGACAGCTGGGATGTGAGGCCATTTCAAAGACTGAGATACTAGAGGAGAGGGAACGAAAGCAGTTAGCAAGGAAAATGGTACTCTGGGATGCAGCAGGAAGGGCATTGTCAGCAGGTCAAGGGAGGTGATCCTGCCCCTCTACTCAGCCCTGGTGAGGCACATCTGGAGTGCTGTGTCCAGCTCTGGGCTCCTCAGGACAAGAGAGACGTGGAGCTCCTGGAGCAGCTCCAGTGGAGGGTAACAAAGATGATTAAGGGACTGGAGCATCTCTCTTATGAGGAAAGGCTGAGGGAGCTGGGCCTGTGCAGCCTCAGGAAGAGACACTGAGAGGGGACCTCATCAATGTCTGTGAGTATCTGAAGGGAGGTGCCAAGAGGATGGAGCCAGGCTGTGCTCAGTGGTGCCCAGCAATAGGACAGGAGGCAATGGGCAGAAACTGATGCACAGGAAGTTCCACCTGAACATGAGGAAGAACTTCTTTACTGGGCAGGTGACCACACACTGGAATAGATTGACCAGAGAGGTTGTGGAATCTCCAGATGTTCCAGAACTATCTGGTCACAATCCTGTGCCGTGCTCTAGGATGACTCTGCTTGAGCCAGGAGGTTGGACCAAATGGCTCAAGGTGGTCCTTTCTAACCTGACCCATTCTGTGGGAGATACTGTAAGTTTCTGAGAGTTCCATTTTATGTATATATACAAACACATAAAAGGACTCTCCTCTGATTACATTCCTTTATGCATAAATAATTCTATACTCCTGTTGGACTGAAATATGCAACAGTCCAGTTTCCCTGACATTTCAAACACATTCATTTTAAAGCCTTGAAAGTCTTTTCTTCATATCTTGGAAAGAGATGAGGCAGAGGGAAGCTTTGCATGTTCTTAGAAATTAATGTCACACTTCTTACTTATTTGCCATTTGGACAGACTGAATCTTCAAAGACCTCCCAGACTCAGCTTCTGAGATCTTGTTAATAGAAATGGCAAGTGTAGGATGCCAGTGCTTGTTTTGCATACTTGCATATTTATACGAGTGCACAAGATCCTCTGGCTTTGCACACACAAGTTGGTGCATGCTCAGAGTTTGCAGGTTTTAGAAAGAAAGCTTTTGCCTTTTGTGTCTCATAAATTCAGTGTGATTGTTTTGATATTCAAAAGAAACAAATGAATGGATAAATGGATGAATGTTTCATTGCCTCTACCTATGAAAATTAATTTCTTTGCCTTAGTTTAAAATTGTTTAGGATTAACGTCCCTTTTTACAATATTTTTCTACTTGCCTTTACTTTAACTGTACATTATAGTCAGTAGTTCCTCAAATTTTAGTAGGGCACATTTAAAGTGGAGCAGTAGTCTTGGTATGGAAAGCCAATACAAATAAGTTCATTATTTTGGAAACGATAAAGATCAACTCCCTCATTTGTTAATGTCACCTCTCCCATTTTTTAAACCTGGAAGGAGACTGGTACTTTTCCATTGCTTTGGAAATGTCCTGTTCTTTCAAACTGCCTCCAGAGCTACCATTAGCAGTCCAGAGAGGCCATTTAGTGCTGCTAAGGTGCTATGTTTACTAGGCTTATGAACACATTAAAATTTAGCATATGCTTTTTTTTTTTTTTTTCCTTTTTTTTTTTTTTTTTTTTTTTTTTTAGTTTTTGAGGTTTTGGTTTTGGAGTTTTTTTCTTTTTGTTAGGGTTGGGGTTTTTTTATTTAAATTTCTGGAATTTTAGAATTTCTGTATTCTGTCTGAAGTCAGTAGGTACTTTCTCTTCCTTCACAGAATCAAAATAGACTGCATAAATATCTGTGAAGGGGTCTAACCATTAACCACAAGAGTCCCTGATCAAGCAAGAGTAGTAATTGAACTAGATGATTTTGATGAGTGTCAACAGTCATTGACATATTAAGTACAATGACATTTAATATATAGTTACAATAAAATGAATATAAGACTGAAAACTGCTGTTAAATATAAAAAGTATTAAATTTGAGGTTGGCTGCAATTTGCAGAACCAAGCACAATGAAGTAAGACAGTAAAATATTTTAGTAGAGCTATGAGAGAGTAGCAATATTATTCATAAGCATCTCAGGAGCATGACTCACACATTTTACAAGAACTACATTTGCATGAATTTCCATAAATGATCAGATTTGTATTGTTTAAAGATGAAAAATAAAGCTTTCCAAAGTTATCTTGGTAAAGATAGATATATTTTACACCTTGCTAGCTGTATGTACAATGTTCCCAAAGAATTAAAGAACCCCAACATCCAAGAAAAAAAACAAAGATGGAAAACCTGCTTCTGCAATTTATTGCAGAAATAAACTACAATAGGGCCATAGTCCATTATTCTTCATCATGACTGCAATCACATGAGAACTGTATTCACTTACTAATGCATTCCTTGGTTGTAAATTATTTGTTTTCAGCATGGTTACATCCTAGCTTGCTTTCATTTGGCTTCAGAAAAGCAAAAGAAAACTAGATTTTTAAATTTACGTGCCACACTTCTATGAGGAAAGGTTCTTATCAAAGTACAGGAACTTATATACACTTACCTCTGTAATTTTTGAAAGATGTGTCTATGCATACACACAGACTTTAAGAATGTGAACTTTCTGAATGCCTTCTCTCTTCTGCTCTCTGAGTCTTAGACCCTGGTGCTTCTCCTGTTGCAGTAAGGACAGATAATCCAAGAGTAACAGAATCTGGATATCCTGGAAGATCTCAGCTCTATTCCTTCTCCATCTGCAGCTCCCCCATGGCTGGGCAAGTTGAGTGACCTTTGTGGCTTTGTCTATTCTGCCTGTAGACCCTGGTGCTTCTCCTGTTGCAGTAAGGACAGATAATCCAAGAGTAACAGAATCTGGATATCCTGGAAGATCTCAGCTCTATTCCTTCTCCATCTGCAGCTCCCCCATGGCTGGGCAAGTTGAGTGACCTTTGTGGCTTTGTCTATTCTGCCTGACTGTTCCAAGCCTGTTCCCGAGCCTAGACTCGCCACCTGCCCATGCTACAGACAGCCACTTTAGCAGGACATACTGTCCCTGACATGGTCTGGACAGAGAAGACCATCTTGAAGCCGTCTCTGCCACCCACATACACCTTCGCCATCCAAAGAACAGTGTAAACACACATGAAGCATAAGGAAAATCCAGACTCCCGTGAAGAAAAATCTGGGAAAAGATAGAAAATAATAGCTGTGTCTCTACACGTGTTTATCTGCACTGTAGCCTTCTTTGGCTACTGTGAGGAATCCCTCTTGCAGTCACAAGAGGAGTTCAGGGAACTTGAGCAGTACTCACTCTGTGGACCTAATAGCTATAAAAATTAATAGTAGGTAAGAGCTATGTTCTAAGTTTTCAAGTTTACCTGCATATAAAAAGAGGGTCGCTCCTTTTGAAATTCAGGCCACAAAACTATTGCGCATACACTTAGTTTCAACCACCATGGAAAAAGTCTCTGAAAACACAAGGGATATTCCCAGTGTGAACAAGAACTGTAGTTCAGTGTGTTTCTAATGGAGGAGCAACCTGTTTGCACAATGGAGAACATGTGAAGGTAGTCAGCCATAGTTTCTGGTAAAGCAACTATCTCGCCTTGCAGGGAGGTTCAATTCAGCTTCCTTTGTTTGCTTCAGGCTGCTCTCTTTTAATCCCCTTAATTTTCACTTCTTCTGTTTGCCCACTAATTTTTTTCCTCAAGGTCTTGACTGCCCCATGGGTTGTAATTTTTTTTCCTTCCCACACCTCTCTTTTATTTTCATCTGCTGATTTATATAGCTGTTACACAGATTGCTGCATTTGCTTTCCAGGGATAAAGTGTAATCTCTAAAGCAATGGGAGACCAAAAATCCCAGTAAGCTATGTTCATTTAAAAAAAAAAACAAAAAGCCCCTTCATTGCATATACTTACAAGGGTGAGAAATAGTGTGCCATATGTCCCTACGCGACAACAGACAAAGCTAAAAGTTGAATAATTGCCCTCTCAAAAAGGGCCCATTAGTGAAATGAAACCCAAAGCCTTGAATGCACTGAGGGGCAGTAGAAATTCTGAATGTGAATATGAAAAATATGAAGCGTTGTAAAAGCAAAGCAGTAGGATGCCTAGAGGGCAAAATGCAAGTGGTAGGATTAATACTGAAATAGGTGCTGGAGTAACTGCAAGAAGACAAGACACAGACAAGATCTGTGTCTTAAGGGACACAGATCAAAGTGGTAAATTAATATATACAAATTTGCCTACTTAAGGGAATGAGAAATCCCTTCCCAATACTGAAAGAAAAAAAGCCCTTTTGACTCAGTGTTTTGTAAAGATCTTTTTTACCCTTAGAGAAATGCAAACAGAGAAATTTAAACCTAAAACATTGCTCAGCCTAAGAGAATTGAGTTCTGGATGAATGGATGGATGGATATAGATAATGTATTATTCAGAGTATTATCAAGTTGATTTTTTGCTAAGGAGGAAATAAATACTTTTTTTTTTGTTGAGGTGGAATGCTGATGTATTTGCTGAAACTGTTTCTGACTTAGAAATAAATCAAGTGAAACAATTTGGCCATGGTAAATATGCTAATAACTGTCTGTACAAACTTGATAAAATTCTTTTATGCTGCCAGTGTTTTAATTTATTAACTAATGTGGCTATGATGACTGGAAAATGAGTGTGTGAAGTAGTTAAAGAAGAGGTGTAGAAAACATGCTCAAGGAAGTGGCTCTTCAGATTACTTCCCTCAGGGATATTCCAGATGCTGCATTACCCTGCTTTTGCCAGGCTGTGTAAAAGTAAATAGCAGTTTTAAAAACAAAAATATTCCCTGCACTTCTTTATTTCTTTCTAAGAAGGCTTATGATTTTCTGTAATAGTTCACTATTCCTAAGAGCTAAGTCCAGTGCAAAAAGCAAGCTTTGTCTTTGACCCAGGGCTCCTTCTGGGATAGAGCACATCAGGACATTTCATCCTTCTTGCTGGAGCTCAAATTTAGCCCAGAGTGACTTTATGTGAACTGGTGCAGACAACAGGTATACCTTGTTTGTCTGAACTAGCCATGCTCTGGGTAGCCTGACTGCCAAGGGCAAGGTCCTAAAGAAATCTTCAGAAATCTTTCCCAGACCTCTTTGTGGACACTTGGGCTGTTGGCCTTTGTTGGCATTGGCTCCATGACAGTCACATCCTTGGAGAAGTACATGAGCTAATTTCAGGATAGATGGACTGCATTTAATATATTTCACTACAGACTAGTCAAGATATAAATACTCACTAGGAGAAAACTTGCAAGTATTAAAAAAAGTTATCTGATACATTTTAATTCACTCCTGCTTACAGATGCCAGTTGTAATCCGTAATGCTATTTTTTTACTGATACATGTGGCAAAAATTATTTATATAATCTGTTGAAATATGCTAACAGTTTCAAATCATGAGTGCTTTTTAGACTTCATATATTTGTGGCAATTCATGGGCAGCAGACAAAAGACTGGAAAAATTCATTAAATAAATTACTCATTGTGGGTTATTGCACCTGCTACTTCCAACTGTGAATAAAGAAATAAACAGGCTTTAATTAATAAACTGAAACAAAAGAGGGTATCCAAATGAACTATTTCTGCTTGCAAGAATATTGCTGTGGTAAAATATCAACTCATTTAGTAGTAATCTGCAGTATAATTTCAATGTTGACAAATCTTTGGAAATCTGTATCCGTGTACATAGTACAAAAATATCTTCAATAAATAACAGTAAAGCCCTAGTTGCATTTTCACTGCATGTACATATTTGTTCAATGACAAGCAATAGGGTAAACTCCGGCTGGGTTACAGATGGCAAAGTTTGCTTACAGGTTTAACTTCCATTTCTTTCCTTTTTCTTTTTTACTGTATGTATTGCAAATCTTCGACTGATAGGAATTTCAGTGCTAGCCTTACTTTTTAGAATTGGCAGAATAATTAAGCAATGAAATGTAGTCATTTTAGCAGGATATTTTGCTTTTATTGGAAGACAGGATTTCATAAAGAACTAATGATGTACTTTCCCACTCCCAAAATCATGCCTTTGATCATGGCTGTCTACTACTTCTGATGTATTTTCTCTTGTCTTAGCCTTCCAAATCTATCTTACTCCACCAAGACGTCATTAAGGTCTTTGAATGTAGTGTCCTCCCTGCAATTCTTCTTTATCAATTTCCACCTTCTGTCTTTTCTGTCCATGTGTCTCTCATATGCTGAGAATTCTGGAATTTACTTCAATAATTTCTTCATGTTGGAAGTCATTCACTTCTTGAACTGCTCTTGAATGTGTATGCGTGTTTCCATTAATAACTAAATACAGTAATCATAGAATGGTTTGGGTTGGAAGGGACCTTAAAGATCATCTAGTTCCAACCCTCCTGCTATGGACTGGGACGCATTCCACTAGACAAGGTTGCTCAAAGACCCATCCAGCAGTACTTGCAAAGAACAAAATCAGATGGGAAGATCTCCTCTAACTATAGGGGTAAAGAGTGGTGGTACTATTGTTAACAAAGAAAATGGCCATGCTAATACAGGTCCTTAGCCTCCTATAGAGTTTGTTGTGCTGCCTGTCTTGGGTTTTTTTGTGTATTCTGATGGGCATGCTATCACCTGGCAAATTTGCATCTACACCAGAAAGCAGAGTTGAAAGCATTCAGAAGTAGGCTGACAGAGGACTTACAAAATGGGAACATACTGTTGATTTTCTTGCTTGGAATATACTGTCAAGATAGGCTGTGATGCCGCTTTGCTGGCACTTTTTGTTGTTTGCAGGTGTAAGATGTAAAGCTGATTGTTCTGAATTCATAGAAGGCTGCCTGCGTGACACAGGCTGCAGTGTCCTGGCAGTTATCACATTGTAATTATGTCTTGTAAAAACATATAAGTAAAATCTCTACTTGAAAATGCTCTTAAAAAGAAGTCATATAACACTCCCATAATAGTAACTGAGGGGTAGGCATCTAAGAAATACAATTATAAACCAGAAACTTTACATAAACATGATCAAAACGAAATAGAACAGATATAATTATAAAAAGCATATACAAGGCATAATATCCCCTAAATCTGTCAGGTTGGAGAATTTCTAAAATGAAAATCTTTTAAAATCTAATTTAAACTTGTCTAGTTCCAAGGACCTTCCAAGGCCATAAGAAAAGCAGCAAAATGAAATCAATTAAACTCCTATGGGAAATTCAGCATTGAAATATAAACTAGAATATGAACTTTGACTTATTTAACATCCAATTAATGTATTTCTCCATTTCTGTTCCTTTATGATAATTAAATAACTGTCTTTCAGCATTGTTTTTTCACTTGGAGCTGAGGACTCAAAGCTGCACAAGCTTTATATTAAGAAAATAGAATCAATCTTCAGTACTTCTGATTCTTGCTTTAAAAAGAGTAGGTTCCTTGGCCACACTTAAAACCTTCCCCAACGTTTTCAAATGGCCTTGCCATTATTACTTTTCAAAATATAAAACAACAAACAAAGACATTTTGAATAGCCGAGCTAAAAGCATGTTTCCTGTATTGTGCGGACCGCATCTCAGCTGTGAGGATTTGCCTTAGATTTACTTGTTTGCGGTACTTTTTTTTCTCCTGTTCTTAAAATACTTCATTTCTGTGAGGGTTTAAACAAGGGAGTTGCAACCCCACAGCTTTAGCTACACCAAGTGATATAGATCTTATATAGTAAGATCTTGAGTTGCCTTCTCTTTCTGGAATGGAAATTACTGTACTTTGTTCTTTCCTCTGGACCTTCTCAGCATAACACAACTGTTTGACTGATCACATCAGGACTAGTTATGCACTGGCTTGTTGCCCTGGGTTGCAGTGTATTCTATCACCATCCCCATCAGCCATTGAAATCAGGTGGGGCAGTGTTTCCTTGCCTCCTCCCCCCAGACTATCTTTCTGTTAATTGCCCATCATTGTCCTGCCGCCTGACTCAGAGATAACTCCCTCCGGACTATCTTCTGTTAATGAGCCTAATCAACACTTTGCCTCATGACTCATTACCCCATTGTGAGATGCTCCACCCAGAGGGAGGAACCAAGCATCCCATCGTGGATATAATCTGAGGCTGAACACCAGAGACACGGGCTTCCCACTGGATTTCCAGAGGACAGGAGCTACACAGCCACCATTGGACTTCCTGAGGAAGAGCAGACTGTTTTACTACAGGATCACTGCTTCAGAGGACTGCAGCCACCATTCTACCAGACTGCTACCACCACCCTGCCTAACAGGGTGTCAGGTTGTACCTTGACTCTGTCAGTTTGACAGTGTTTTCTTTTACCTTTTTTTTCCCCTTTTCTTTAATTTCCATTAAATTGTTATTCTGACTTGGTGCCTCCCACTGGTTTGTTTTCAAACTAGTACACTTGTCTCCACAGTCACAGCAAAAGGGGAAGGAATAAGGAGCTTTCCCCAGTGGCACATGGGTCAGGCAGACTCATAGCCAAGATGTTTGGGAGAACACAAGCACCGCACCTAATTGCTCTTCTAGGAAGTCATGGTGGTTGACAAGGGTTCAGCCAGAGGCATGATGCAGCAGCTTTTGCAACAATTTCTGTGTCACTGTGCATGCCGAGTACATACAATTTATGCCTTGAAAACTCTTCCAAATACAAGTTATGCCCTTGAGGGCATGAGCTAGCTCTGTATAATTATTTCTTTATGGTGATATTATTAACATGCAACCTTCCTAATCCTGACTGGCCACTCTAACTTAGCTCCAAATGGTGCTTGTGCTCTGAGTTCCCATGTGACCAAATAATCAGGAAATGCAAAATGTGCGTAGAGATAGAGCCAAAAGAAGGTAAAAACTAAAACCTTTTTCAAGAGCTTCTGTGAAGTGACTGGTATACAGAGAAGCATCAGAAGATACTGAGAAAGAGGAAACGCTTGCCTAGTGCTGTGCAGTCTCATGTGGATTGCCCCAAGCTAGCCCTAGGCTAACAATACATCTACACACACAGAAGTACCATGAACCCAAAGTCAGCCTTGTCAGAGTGATGCTCAGGTTCATAAGCACAGCCAGTCTGTGGGGCTAGTCTGCTAAGACCCTGTACTGTGGCTTGACTGCTTCTGCTACTGAGACTGGCATGTTCAGAATGGGTCTGATTTCATGTCATGGTATAAACTCCCCCTGTAATTCATAATTAGGTTTGATGAGGACTCAGGTTTCCTGAATGTTATCAGTTTTTTTGAGTACCACCAAGACCTCTTGGTCCTGACAAGAAGGCCATTAATGATCAGGGCATCTCTGTGCTAGAGGCTTCAGAGGAGTGGAGAAATTAGCAAGCAAGCTGTAAACAGTTTAGCTCAGGTATCAGAAAGAGTCTTGTCAAGCACTACAGATCTCAGCACAGGCTCACTTAGAGGTCAGGTGCTCTGCAGTCTGTAGTGAAAAGGTAAACTGGGTTCATGCACATGAGCTACTTGGCCTCTCTCTGCACTGCTCTCCACTGCTCTGCACTGCTATGCTCTGCCCACCAACACTGCCTCTCCACCGTGTTGAGACACAGATCACAACCTGCTCCTAAAATCTCTGCCACAACTTCCAATTTGTTCCCTTTAAGAATCTGGGAAGGTAACAGAAGATCTTGAAGTGGATTAAGGAGATTGGGAATACATAACTGTGAACTCTCACCATATTGTTTCATCCCACACTTAGTGAAACATTCATTGCTCTTGATATTTTTCTTGACATGTAAAATATAATCCATTTTCTGTGCTGGCTCTTGCTTATACAGTTGTGATAGGATAGGAAAAACCATTCTTTGAGAGCATCAGCATGTAACGGACTCTTTTTGATCTTATTTTTCCTTTTTATTGTCTTGTCTTTTTTTTCCTCTAGTATAAACTTGACCTAAAAAAAATATGAACTCTTTCCTAATGCAGACACCTGACACCATCATCACTTTTAAAAATTTCTGCCTTGAGGAATTCCGATTTCTTTGTAGAGTAAGTGCAGTTTGTCTTTGACTTTTATGCACAGATTATGTATGCATTAGTTTAGGACTAAATCCACAAAGGAGCCTAAATCCCAGCTGGCTCTTCATTCTGCATATTATACTGAGCCCCTCTTTCCCCTTATGCAGTATCTCTGTGATTAGCAAGTGCATTGAGGTCTGGGTCTTCATGACCTCTGGTTGCAGTGTTAGCCTACGGGCTATAGCTCACTCTCAAGTTGCACAAAGAAATGGGATCTCAGGGTACTTCCTGCTGCATTATTCTACTCCTCATGGCATAGTGACATTGGGCCAAGGATAGTCTCTGAGCTCCACTCTTCACAGCTGGAAAAATTGTACAGGATAATGAAGGCTGGTTCCTACCTAGTCTGGCAGACACTGGCCCTTCAATGAGTGTTTGCCACCCAAGGGATCCTGACACTTAGGGTGGAGCTGAACCGGCTCCAACAAGGAAATTTTGCAGAGATTAATGAGATAAAGGGCCTGCAGTTACTTTCCTGGTGGCTTCCTTCTTCTGAGATACTGAAAGCTCAACATCAGTCTCTTCCTTCCCAGACTACTGCCACAGAAAGGCCGAGTGTGAGGAAAATCTAGAGAAGTGAGCCCCTGGCTGCCATCACAGTGTGATGATCATGGTCAATGGCAGTTTATCTTAGCCTGACAAACAGTGGCAATTCGTATAACATTCATCTGGTTTCCTGCAGAATTGTATAGATTTTTCTTATAATAATTAAAATAATAATTATTTTATAGAAACACTTTACAAGATAATCTCCTCTTCAATTTCCTTTAGTATTTTCTGGGGAATTACCATGGTTAACATAGAAAGTAGGTAATTGAATTTCATTTCCATTACCATTTTGACAGTGGCTTATATTGTTTTAAAATGGAATAATAAGTGGCATGATATTGTTTCTCGCTGTGGCATCTAAGCCATTATTTAGCAATATATCCAAAGCATTTCTTCTGAATTGGTAGCCATTAAAATTTGTAAAGCAGAACCTCAGCAGGGATAGATTGATACAGCATCACCGGAAGCAGCTGTGCTGTGCTGATTCACACAAGCTCAGGGTTTAACCTGTGATATTTCTGTCACTTTTTTTCCTCTCACCAACTTTTAGCATATTTTTCTTATTGATGGTCTGGAACAAGTCATGCAAAAAACCCTGTGAATTCATTATATGCCCAGCCCTGCAGCCCAGTGAGCTATGCAAGGGGTGATGTGTCATTGTCAATTTGTGCTGAAGACAATGGCAGCAGAAGGTGTTCTGCCTCTCTCCAGCGGCACTCAGCAGCTCATAAGATGTAGGTTGCAAGAGCAAGCTTTGTTTGCATAGCTGCCAAGGACATATTTACAGCTAATTCCAGAGACACCAATGCTAGAATTAGAGCGTGATAAAGGGGGATAGCTCTCATGATTCCTTTCCAACACAAATTTGAAGGCTAATAAGTGTTGCATAATGCTGCTGCTTTCAGTTCAAAATCAAGTAGTTTAATTCATCTCTGAAATAACAAGTCAGTATTAGAATCCTCAACTGGATATAAATACTTGCTTTCTGTACAAGTTAATAGCTTTTTTGCATGCAAGGGTAGAGGAAGTTTAAGAAGGTCATAGTTTCCTACTAGCTATATTAAGAGATGGTCACTTGGAGGTGCTACGCATCCCAAAATGGGTTGCAAAAGTTCATAGGAAGTACATAGGCATTGCCTTTTGTACTTCCATGACACTGAGTTTTAGTTCTCTTTTCCAGAAAGGAAGTTTCTGTTCTATTTGTTATAAAATGGATGTGAAAATACCGGTTAACACAGAGAAGAATGTATGATAGCTAATCTTGAAAGGAGGAAGCCACTATAGCAGAAGACAGGAAAAGTCTAAAATAATTATACAGACTTAATAACTAAGTGAAGTCAGTCCTTTTCACTTGCTTTGCGTTCTTGGTAACCATTCTACGAAAATTTTTTTGCCTCAGTTCCTGTAAAGAATTTTGTGATAAAACCATATGGACTTGAAATGAAGCAGCTATAATTTTTAACCCTTCAATTATTTCAGGCACAGCATCTGCAGCACTGGGAACTGTATTTCTATACCACTGTCACTTCCTCTTGGAGCCTTTAGCACACACCTCACAAAGACCCTATAGCAGCGCTCAGTGAAAACAGAAGTGAGGGCCAGCCTGTGATGTTTTGCTGAAGCTATTGCAGTCTTTTTTCAACCTGGTAAAGCAGAAGACAGTAGGTAAAGAGGTTATAGATGGGGAAGCAGCAATGATATACCAAATGAGAGAATAGCACTGTGGGTTACTCTATACAATAGTAATGACGTTTTTAATAATATTTTCTCTGGTTATCCATGTTGTTGAGAATATGTCTTATGTGAGAAACTTCCTGTTCCTTCCTCAGTAGAAAGTAAAAAATTAATATTTCACCAGAATTAGTGCAGCATCTTGGAAAATTTTGTATAGTTGTGGACAAGGTAAGAAACATTTTGGGGAATGCTGGCAGAAATTAAGGAAGCAATTACTAAAGGAGGTACAATGTAGATATATTCTGGAATGTATTTGCAACACTTTCCCTCTGGCATTTTAAAGACTCCTAAAGACACTTGCTGTGTCAATCTACTGGAAGAGAATTAAAATGTGTGTATGTTACTAGTTAGCTTCCTTTGGGGGTTCAAATCAATCTCCAGCAGCATTGGTAGGTTAATCAATGCTATTTCCCTAAAACTAAACCAGTTGTTTCCAGCAACAGATCTCTTCTGCCCTTACAGGTGTTCTACCTTGACTGCAGCAAATTGGACAGGGGGCTAATCAGGTTTTTGAGCTCAGGGTAGCATATTTACTTTGACCTGAGGTTATGCAGATGTCAATCAAAGCCAACCATTTCCAAACCAAAAGAACTGCAACAGATCTTCTTGGCCACCTTGGCTTGCCTCAGACAGAAGTGTTACCTAGCTGGCCTCAGCCTACCACTGTGGAGGCCAGGAGGATTTGTAGAGGGTTTTTCTTGCAACTGGCAAAGCATCTCATATTTATAATTAGTGCCTAGTACTGCTATGGATGAGCTGGCTAAAAATACTTTGAAAGAGAAAAAAGGGATAAAATACATAAATGAAAAATAGAAATGCAGTGTCTTTGTCCCTTTATATTTTCTGGTTTGTAAGAATGTATCTAGCCTAAACTGTGATGGAGTTTCCCTCTGAACCATTATTAAGAAGTCCAGCATATAAAAAAGTATGCTATCCATAAGCCAAATTTCATAAAGCAAATGTAAAGTAGGCAGATTTACCTTGAAGAATCTGTAGTCAGGGACCCGAGTACTTACCAAAAATTCATGGCTTCCCTTCTTCAGAGCATTCAAACTCCAGTAACACAACTACAGGAAAGGAGAGGGAAAAATTCAAACACTCAGTGAATCAATAGGAAGTAGGCGAGAAGCGGCTGTGAAGTAACTTGCAACTAAGTGGATTAATCTGGCACAAAAATTGGCAAGGTTTTTTCTGCTTAGCTTTACTAGCTGAAATTTGAACTGAACATGGAGCCTCCTGTGGCCTGTTTAACCTCCTGCAATCCTATTAATCTGAGAGATTAAAATGTTCCATTTCTTCTAAAGGAAAAGCAGTAGCCCAGAACACATGCTTACATGATTCATTAATTGTGGAGGAAGCTATTCCTGTTTGATATTTAACCGATTTATTATTATTATTATTAATTATTATTATATACAGTCAAAGTAAACATCAAAAAAAAAGGTAATTTGAACTGAGAAATCAAAACCTAGGAAATCTCAGAATAAAACACAGATTTTTTTTTTTTAATTTTGTGTGTGTGTGTGTGTGTGTGTGTTTAGTGATTTTGTTTTATTCCCAAAGGAAGAATGTGGTAAAATCAAAGCAAAATCACAGAGGGTTACAACATCCATGAATCTATGTTTGAATATAAACTTTTTCCCCATATTAGAAACCACAGTAGTTGTAAGAGTAAATAATGCACAGTTAACCACCACAGTCAATGAGTTGTCACCACAGTGACTGAAGAAGTTCACGTACACCTTCCAACATCAAGCCCTGCCATACACTACACTTAAAATCCTTGCTGCTAAGTGCCTGTCCAGCTCTTCTGATTAACTGGTTGGAGCATGGATTGCAGCCAGAGATTGCTCTTTCCTTCATCCCTTGCAGATGTCACCATGCATTGAAGAGAAAAGCATTATATTCTTCTGAGCAACAACTGCCTTGTACTTCCATGACACTGAGTTTTAGTTCTCTTTTCCAGAAAGGAAGTTTCTGTTCTATTTGTTATAAAATGGATGTGAAAATACCGGTTAACACAGAGAAGAATGTATGATAGCTAATCTTGAAAGGAGGAAGCCACTATAGCAGAAGACAGGAAAAGTCTAAAATAATTATACAGACTTAATAACTAAGTGAAGTCAGTCCTTTTCACTTGCTTTGCGTTCTTGGTAACCATTCTACGAAAATTTTTTTGCCTCAGTTCCTGTAAAGAATTTTGTGATAAAACCATATGGACTTGAAATGAAGCAGCTATAATTTTTAACCCTTCAATTATTTCAGGCACAGCATCTGCAGCACTGGGAACTGTATTTCTATACCACTGTCACTTCCTCTTGGAGCCTTTAGCACACACCTCACAAAGACCCTATAGCAGCGCTCAGTGAAAACAGAAGTGAGGGCCAGCCTGTGATGTTTTGCTGAAGCTATTGCAGTCTTTTTTCAACCTGGTAAAGCAGAAGACAGTAGGTAAAGAGGTTATAGATGGGGAAGCAGCAATGATATACCAAATGAGAGAATAGCACTGTGGGTTACTCTATACAATAGTAATGACGTTTTTAATAATATTTTCTCTGGTTATCCATGTTGTTGAGAATATGTCTTATGTGAGAAACTTCCTGTTCCTTCCTCAGTAGAAAGTAAAAAATTAATATTTCACCAGAATTAGTGCAGCATCTTGGAAAATTTTGTATAGTTGTGGACAAGGTAAGAAACATTTTGGGGAATGCTGGCAGAAATTAAGGAAGCAATTACTAAAGGAGGTACAATGTAGATATATTCTGGAATGTATTTGCAACACTTTCCCTCTGGCATTTTAAAGACTCCTAAAGACACTTGCTGTGTCAATCTACTGGAAGAGAATTAAAATGTGTGTATGTTACTAGTTAGCTTCCTTTGGGGGTTCAAATCAATCTCCAGCAGCATTGGTAGGTTAATCAATGCTATTTCCCTAAAACTAAACCAGTTGTTTCCAGCAACAGATCTCTTCTGCCCTTACAGGTGTTCTACCTTGACTGCAGCAAATTGGACAGGGGGCTAATCAGGTTTTTGAGCTCAGGGTAGCATATTTACTTTGACCTGAGGTTATGCAGATGTCAATCAAAGCCAACCATTTCCAAACCAAAAGAACTGCAACAGATCTTCTTGGCCACCTTGGCTTGCCTCAGACAGAAGTGTTACCTAGCTGGCCTCAGCCTACCACTGTGGAGGCCAGGAGGATTTGTAGAGGGTTTTTCTTGCAACTGGCAAAGCATCTCATATTTATAATTAGTGCCTAGTACTGCTATGGATGAGCTGGCTAAAAATACTTTGAAAGAGAAAAAAGGGATAAAATACATAAATGAAAAATAGAAATGCAGTGTCTTTGTCCCTTTATATTTTCTGGTTTGTAAGAATGTATCTAGCCTAAACTGTGATGAAGTTTCCCTCTGAACCATTATTAAGAAGTCCAGCATATAAAAAAGTATGCTATCCATAAGCCAAATTTCATAAAGCAAATGTAAAGTAGGCAGATTTACCTTGAAGAATCTGTAGTCAGGGACCCGAGTACTTACCAAAAATTCATGGCTTCCCTTCTTCAGAGCATTCAAACTCCAGTAACACAACTACAGGAAAGGAGAGGGAAAAATTCAAACACTCAGTGAATCAATAGGAAGTAGGCGAGAAGCGGCTGTGAAGTAACTTGCAACTAAGTGGATTAATCTGGCACAAAAATTGGCAAGGTTTTTTCTGCTTAGCTTTACTAGCTGAAATTTGAACTGAACATGGAGCCTCCTGTGGCCTGTTTAACCTCCTGCAATCCTATTAATCTGAGAGATTAAAATGTTCCATTTCTTCTAAAGGAAAAGCAGTAGCCCAGAACACATGCTTACATGATTCATTAATTGTGGAGGAAGCTATTCCTGTTTGATATTTAACCGATTTATTATTATTATTAATTATTATTATATACAGTCAAAGTAAACATCAAAAAAAAAGGTAATTTGAACTGAGAAATCAAAACCTAGGAAATCTCAGAATAAAACACAGATTTTTTATTATTATTATTAATTATTATTATATACAGTCAAAGTAAACATCAAAAAAAAAGGTAATTTGAACTGAGAAATCAAAACCTAGGAAATCTCAGAATAAAACACAGATTTTTTTTTTTTAATTTTGTGTGTGTGTGTGTGTGTGTGTGTTTAGTGATTTTGTTTTATTCCCAAAGGAAGAATGTGGTAAAATCAAAGCAAAATCACAGAGGGTTACAACATCCATGAATCTATGTTTGAATATAAACTTTTTCCCCATATTAGAAACCACAGTAGTTGTAAGAGTAAATAATGCACAGTTAACCACCACAGTCAATGAGTTGTCACCACAGTGACTGAAGAAGTTCACGTACACCTTCCAACATCAAAGCCTGCCATACACTACACTTAAAATCCTTGCTGCTAAGTGCCTGTCCAGCTCTTCTGATTAACTGGTTGGAGCATGGATTGCAGCCAGAGATTGCTCTTTCCTTCATCCCTTGCAGATGTCACCATGCATTGAAGAGAAAAGCATTATATTCTTCTGAGCAACAACTGCCTTTTGCTGAAACGAGAATCTTTGCTTCCTTCCAGGCTCATAGGACAATAGAGCTACAAAGCACAATCTGGTTTTCTTTATGGAAGCAATGCAAGATACAGAGGAAAGAATTTACAATAATTTTACACTCAGACCTTCTTCATTTCTTTTTTTTTTTCCTGAAATTTGATGTGAAGTTCCTAGGAAACTATGTGCTTATGTTAATGTAACATTAAGGTTGATAAATCAAGTTCTAAAATGTCACAAAATGCAGAAGTCAGGCTGTAGGCTCAACCTTTACTCTGGCTCTTTGCCTCTTTCTTAAAATAGAGTCAGTCTTTATTCTGTTATAAATTATTACTCAGACTACATAGGAGTCAGTATAACACAAACTAGAATTCTCTACAAAGGTTTATAAATAGTAAACGCGACAGAAAATGCTGTGCAGCTGGGCTATATAAGGAAAGGAGCAATTTACCCACAAATGCTTCAGTATGTTCTTCCTCAGGTTTCAGTTTGGCTCAATCATCCCTCTGTCTTGATCATCTCTCTGTTATTATTCATGCAAGGAGATTTTGGATATCATTGGTATCATGGAGTCCTGCCCCTCACAGTGATACTAATATTCATGTGCAAATGAAAGTATTCATATGTGAATACAAGTATTCATTTTCTCCTTCCAAGACTCCTGGCTACTGAAGATAAGCCTGTCTGGCTTAAAAGGAAAGAATGGGAACACCTTGAAAGTAAAAAAGTCTTTAAAGCCTTCTGCTTCCTGGACAGCCCTTACTGAACAGCTGTCAGCAGTAGCAGGACAGGACTCTGCCCAAGGTTGCATTTGTCCAGGATCCCACTTACAGCCACAGTAAATACCAACTGTGTGATGGCAGCTATCCTCAAGCATGGGCAAGGAAGACAGGACTGATCATTATTTGCCTCATGGCCCATTCTTTAGTCACCAGTCACCCCACATGCATCTTTCTTACTCCTTCTCTGAATAAAACTCTTTCAGATCAGCAGAGGAGGTATATATTAAGGAAACTTCCCCATCCAACCATCCAGGAGCCAATCTGACAGTCATACTCACACCACCTGAGCTGGGACTGAAGATCATTTGCAGCTACACCACCCTGGGGGTTACTGGCTTCTGCTGTATCTCTGTGTCTGGTCACCTGGCTGTGCCACAGGTCCCTGGGCCCTTTTATCTGCAAAGGGTTGGCAGTTCCTGGCCTCTTGCCTGGGGCTTCTGCCACCCAGAACTCAGTCTGCAGCTTGCACTGCAGCTTGCACACCGAGCCACCTGCACTGAATGTATTCCTCAACATATATTATAAATGGGGTGTTTCACAGACATATGTATAGCAGTTTCATAAACGGGTGGCATGTAGGGCTCCATCATCTGTCAGAACTCCAGCCCAGCATCCATGCTGTTTGAACTACACCGTACCTCAAACTGGGAAAAGTACCACAATAACTGTTCACGTATGTGCAAAATATCTCTTCCATGTGTGTAACAAAAACCACAATGTGCCTTGGTGGAAAACTGGCCTTACATCTGAAACAGTCAGAAAGAAGCAAGAGAGGAGAGGCTTAGATACTGGTAGCAATCAGTTCTGTTTTGAAAATGAAGCTCTTGAGAGATAAAGAGTATATGAGAAGGCTGTGCTTTAATTTCCCAGCATGTGAGGGAATATAGTCTAAATAATATCCTGGATATACCACATCTAAATATGAATGCACTATATTAGAAAGAAGTCAACTTCTGGTCAAGATTATTACCCTGGATAACATCTACTAAGATTTTTCAGGCTCCCAACAGCAATCTTCATCACACGAGTAAGCACAGTATTATTATGTCTGTGACTTTTGAAATTTTGATAGCTTTCATTCAGATACTTATCTCTGGACAGAAAGAGAAATTTTACAATTGTACCACTGCACAGTTGTCCCAGTTATAAATAAATTATTTCAGTTGTAGTCAGAGGCGTAATGCATACTGCTTTGTAACAAGTACCTGCTTCATAGAGATTTTTGAGTGGTCTCAGATTTCTCTTTGTGGAATATTTTTACCTGCTGTGCATAAGGATGTGTACTTGCCTTGAGGATATATTCAAGGTAAAAGCTTGCTCTAAGTGACATTTTTTCATTCTGCATCTGTATTGGAAACTAGGAGAGGGAAAGGCATCTCCAAGTGCTGTGAGGAGGTCACAGAGTCTGTTCCAGAATGAGAGTAAGGTATACCTCTGGACCAGGCAGGTGAGATACAATGAAGAACTGATAGACTCTACTCTGCCATCATCATACACTGGTGAAAGGAATGAAAGCCTATGCATTGTGAGATAAAAGGATGCTTCACCACTGAGTTTAAATGCCACAAATTACTTCCTGCTGCTACTGTGTGCAGTGAGGAAAAGCTCTCCTCCAAGGCTCAGTGTTTTCTGTACTTTTCACCATAGTCTTCATTTTGGGCATTACCCATGACATGATGTAGCCTAATGTGAACAACTTCCTGGCTAAACCAACTTTTCTTTTTTACATAAGCCTGTTGGCATATCATAACGTTATGTTTAAGTTCCCATCCATTAAATGCTATTCTTTGCATCTTAAATTATTTCAGACACTTTCCTTTCACATTAACTAGAATTAACATTGACGTTGTGATATATTGCAAATGACATCTGTTGGAGTAACTTTTTCCCTAAGAACTATATTTCTTACTAGCCATAACCTCAGAATTTTGGGGAATTATTATATAATGTTGTTTCCAATCAAAATAAATGTGTTCAGTTTTCCTATATGCAGTGACATTAAATAAGTTACACAGCTCAGTCCTCTTCCCGCTAAATTTGGTGTCAAAACTCCCACTGACTTCATGGGACCAGGATTTAGATCTTAGGTGATTACCATTCATAGAAACTATGGGTTAACGTCTAAAAATAGGAAAAGTTTGGCCACATAAATCTCCTAAGACCTAGAAATTTTAAACATATCTGTTGCTGCTACTTATACATCACTCTATATGCTTTCAGCCCCCCTTTCACATGCTTTCATTAATTGCACGGAAATACTTGTGAATACAGTCAAAAAATTAAATAATTTTAATATTTATTTTTAGGGGCAATTTTAATCAACAGGAAATAGAAATTTACCTATCCTCCTTTCTCCAGACAAGGAAACAAATCTTTTGAAGGTTAGCTGCCAAAGTAATATCCAGAGAGGGGCTTTTGCATGTTTAACCAGATGTGTACACAAACTTTAACTCCCTTATTGTCCCCCTAATCCAGAGGTGTCTAAATTCCCTAGTCTCTTAAGCAACATCCTATGTTCTTGTGCCAGAAAAAAAAATTTCCAGCTGTATGATATTTGGTGTGCCTTTTTTTCACAAGATTATTTCTGGTTCTGACCATGCCCCAAACTTTCCCTGGTGTCAGGTCTGCCATTCCTCACTCTAAGGAATGAGCAATGTGAGAAGTTGTTTTACACAGAGGAGCCCTCCACCGAGGAAATACTTAAGTCCTGACCCATGCTGAATGGGTGAGGAAATTCTCAGTGCAATTACTCTAAACCCTTTTAAAGAAAGACTTCCCTCAGGAGAGTCCCTGCAGGCTAATCCTTCCAGGTGTCCAGCGCAGTTTGTGGAGGACAGTGTTACCAGACATAGGCAGAACATTTCAGGGGATTCTAACCTTTAAGACTGCATAAACTACCTCATTTCTGCAGAAATCCCAAGAGACAATATACCTCCAGAGCATGAGGCCCTCCCTATTTTTTCAGGCTTCAAGAAAGGGATAGTCATATGTTGCAGGCCCAAATGAAAACTAAATATCAATATTTCTTGCCTAACTCAGCTCTCCTATTTAGTGTATTGATCTGCCCTTCCTTTCCCATTCCTACTGCTGTGGAACAAGGGAGGAAAAAGAAGCAGGTTCACAGCATTTATGTCAGCTCACCTCAAAACTACTCCCAACAAGAATTCCTATTTCTTCCCTTTTCTTTGCAGGGGTGCAAATTGCAAGTTGCATTCTAGTTTGCCAAACACTCTGCTCAATGTTTGTGAAAATAAATAAATTAGGGTAGAAACCCAGAAATGTTACTGGAAAGGGCACATGGGGCAGAAGTTGCCTGCACTCCTGCATGTCCCAGTACCTCTACCTGCACTGCTGGATGAGGAAGAACACAGAACTTCTCTCCTTCATCACAGCTGTAGCCTGCCCTGGTTGGGAGCACAGTTACAAAAGAATTGCAATCTCTTATCTCACCATGCAGACCATTTAGAGGAATAATGTCAGGAAAAGCATAAAAACCAACCAGTCCACCAACCAACCAACCAACCAACTAACCAAAAAAACCCCAAAACCAACCAAGCAAAAATACCCCAACAGATAATTTTTCTCTTAGATTACGATTAGTTAATAATATTACTTTACTGTCTTAGAATCTGAATTCTTTGTTATAACTGAACAAACTGTAATACATATTTTTAAATGTCAGAAATCCCTTCTGTATCCAAATCAATATAGAATAATACTAATAATTTTCCTGTAGTGGTAGAAGAAATACCTGAGGCAATAAAATGCTTTGAAAGGATGCTTTCCTTATCAAAATTCATAAAATCATGAAGGCTTAGTGGATTCTAGTTCTTCTTTTAAACAGATATTTAGAGAAAATGGGGAAAAGGGTTATTTTGCTACATTCAAGTGTGGCTTTTTCTCAAAATTCTAGGAATCTTACGCAGTATATCAGATAAGAATTCTTGTCCTTAAGAAAATGCAGTGGCTTTGCAACTAAATGTTATCCATCTGGCCAAAAAATTCACCACAGAAATTGTATTCAGTCATGAAAAGAAAAATTGGAGACAAGCATTAACAACATTTTTATACTGGTTTTGCTCCAAAATTTTTAACAGTCAACACAAGGGACAGAATATGAAATAGTCATGGAACAATAATAAAACCCTATGCATTATAAATAAAATGAGAGAATCATAGAGTGGCCTGGGTTGGAAGCCAGAGGTGAGGCTGACAGGTGGGTAGCTCACACAGTCCTCATTTCTCCCCTCTTTAAAGATGTGTACAATATTTCCTCTTTTCCAGTCACCTGGGACTTCATCTAAATGCCATTTTTCAAATATCATGGCAAGAGGCTGGGCAACTACATCAGCCAATTCCCTCAGGACTCTGGGATGCCTCTCCTCAGATCCCATAGATTTATGTACATTCAGTGTCCTCAGGTGGTCATGAACTTGATCTTCCCTTTCAGTGGGAGGGACTTTGCTCTCCCAGTCCCCATCCTGCTGTCCATCCATTTGAGAGGTGTGGGAAGAGGGGTTGCCATTGAAGACTAAAGCAAAAAGTTACGTACCCCAGCCTTCTCCTCTTCCATAGTTACCAGTTTTCCAGCACTGTTTATCAGGGGAGCATGTACACCTTCTTTGACCTTCTCTTTCTGGTTAACCTACCTGTAGGAGCCCTTCCTGTTATTCCTTGTGTCCCTTGCCAGTTTCAGTTCCATCTGTGCCTTGGCCTTCCTCAGCCCATGACTACACTACTGTCCTTCATCTCTATACTCTTCCTACAACGCAAAATATTTAATGGGGAATATTTCTTGTTTTATTTAATTTTACAGCAAAAATACCTCCCAATCTATCTTCCTTTTATTTACTCTTCCCTAATATCCTAATATTAGTGAAATATATCAGGACACTTAGAGCAGAAATTGGTTGAATTGTCATAGGATCATTCAGGTTTTGCAAAAGACCAGGTAGTCATTATACCAATGTGACTATAACTGCTTTTAGACATTACTTTGGATTTTCCTTTGTGATCATCTTAATTTTAAACAGCAAGAGAAAAACCTAGTGGCTTTTCAAAATGCCAGCTACTGCTACAGGTTTAGAGACTTGTCATAAAGTACAAATATGATAACTAACAGGGGGGTGCCAGAATTAACTGTGGTAATAAAGCTGACTCTTTAAAATACATTGTTCTCTTTCAATTCGGAATGCAGAAATTCAGTTAGAAAAAAGAGTCAAAGAACCAACATTTTCCACTTTTCTCGACTGTTGAAGCATCTTGAAAGTCAGTGGAGATAAGTAGTTTAAATTGTTGAATCTTTAGTGTTACTTTTTCTTTTATTTTTAATCATGAAAACAATACTTCTGGGTTAACTAAGTGTAAAAAGATTCTTTACTCTTTGTAGTCAGAATATAATGTGAAACAGAGCTCCAAAAGAACTTTTCATTTGATCTCAACACACAGTACCCATTCAATCCACATTTTCACAGCATTTATTAGACTGCAGTTAGTATCTATGGGCAACAACCAGTTATTCACTAATTTACTTTATCTTCTACATTCACGATGAAAAAAAAAAAATTAGACTTCAACATCTCCATATATGCAGTGGGATGTGGTAATTGATGTCTCGCACCATGGGAGTTCAGTCTTTACTGAGAATTATTTTATCAAAAAAATAACTCTTCTATAAAATTTGTGTAATTGGTATACCCATTAAACTATTTTAAAAAATGAGGAATGCAGCTTTGTGCCTAGCTTTTCTACTTTCAGGAAACTTCTCCTACAAAATTTACTTAGAAATTGCAGTAAGATATTTCCCTGGAGGGACACAGATTTTGGGAGCTGTAAACAGTCAGTTTGGAAGCTGGTCCACACAGGATCTTACACAGAGCAAATTCACCATTTTTGTACTTAAAATGCTTCCTAGCCCCTCCCTCCAGTCTGCATTCATTCAGATGAAACAACCATAATGAAGTTTTGACTGGGCAGGGGAAGTCCCAAAGCCAGCATCAATCAGCTAAGCTCTATTGAAGTCAATGAGCTGAGGTATCCTGGCTGAGGTACAGGCCCCTAATCTCTAAAAAACGTATTATCTACACATTTGGTACAATAAAATGCAGCAAAGCTGTGAAATTTCCATTTCCAAGTTGAATAGGTCTGTGGAGGTTGGTGATGGATGGAAGCAGCCCTGATCTCAGTGCCAGCGGGGGAAGGAAGGATCCCCTCTCTTGCTGTGGCTGGGCATTATCACATGAAAGGCAGCATGTGATAATGCCCTGGGAAGTATTAATCTGGAGTGCAGTGCCACTTTTTTCCTCTGCTAGAGTGAGGCCTCTGTGTGTACAAACAAACAAGCTGCAACAGGGCCGGGTGTCCTAAGCCTTCCACCAAATACAAACTTTCATGTATTTATTTATTTACTTATGCAGTGTCTGCAGGGCATTTAAAGGTCATTATGGATTACCTTGACTTGATAGTGCCTGGAAAGTTCTGTCAACTGTAAGTGCTTAAACTGAATGCCATGGAGCTATTGAAAAACTCTAACTTGCATAAAGGTACCTCTCAAGTCACTTTCCTGTATCCTTTGTTTATAGGTATGTCTTGGGAGTTCTAGTATTCCACATTCCTAACATAAATTTTGCAAGTATGAAAAAACATCTGATGAAAACGCTTTTGTAATCCTGACTCTCAAAAAAGATACCATCAATTACAGGCCATTTTGTGTCTGTTAATATTGGGGTTTCTTCAGGTTTTGGGTTTGGGTTTTGTTGGGGATTTTTGTAGTTTTGGGATGTTTTGTTTTGATTTGGCGATTTTTGGTTTTGTTGGGATTTTTTTGTCTATTGCTAGTTTTGCTCACAGAGGTGACAAAGGAACAAAAACCTTGACAAAAAAGCCACATTAATTCTCCATTAGTCTGTGTTCTCATTTACACCAGGCTTAATTTGAGACCATATGTGTATTTCACATTGTGCCAGCATAAATGACTACACAGGTTCAGGGCAATACAAAGTCTGCCCTAAAACCAGAAATGTTCAGATCATCCATGAGCACTGTTACCCAAGAGGCCAGTTTATGCAGTGAGGTTAAAGGAGATAACTGGAAGTCTCACCTTGAGCTAATGATCCAACATACAGTGGATTTAAAAAGTGAAAATTGCAGAGCAATAAATGAGTGTACAAGAGTCCCATCATGCATACAGCTGAACAGACAGAAATGCATAGAAATGGGCTTACTCTTTAAAACCCCAGGGTCGTATGTGTGGGAATAACCTCAGTTAATCTACGTCATCTAGGACAGACTGCTAAAGCAGTTTTTAAAATTTATTTTCCAGTAAAGCCACTCTTGTATAGCTTATGACATCAGGACAGTCTCACTGAATTGATTAGAATGTGGCATAAACAGGTGGATCACTGGAGGTGCAAGGACTGAAAGCATGCTGGAAGGGAAAAGGAAGGAATAATTAGTGGTATAATCCACTAAGTGTTTGAAAATCCAAAGGAAGAGGGCCACTGAGAGTGAAGAAATGAAGGTGACTGCATTTGCTTGTGCCTGAGAGGTGCTATGGAGGTGGTGAGCTGAGAAGTTTTTTGTTTGGGAGGAGGTGGTCAGTGATGGCTGAGTCAGGGCCTTCCATGGGCATAGCACTGGTTTCACGGGTGTTTAGTGGGTATCTCCCCACCAATACTCTTCATCAGACAGGAACATCAGAGGGATCACAGACAATGGGTGACAGCCAGACAGCAATCTGGCTGCTGGGGGTTGCTTGCTCTAGGCAAACCAGGACCTGTCTGGGACCGCACAGGCAGGTGGCATCATGGTCCTTCACCAGTTTGACCTGATTTGCTTAGATAATTTACCACTCTACTCTTCAGTCCAGGTACAGATTAGTGAAAAGGTCCTTCCTCTTCATGTTCTGATTGAGAGGGTCTCTATTTTCTCATCTCTTTTAAAGTGATGATTTCATCCTTTTGCTAATAGTTCTATTCTCAGAGACCATCTAAAAATTCTCTAAAGAAAATCCCATTCTCCTTCTTGAATGCTTTCCCTTTTACTTATTTTGCTGTTCTCTGCTTTTATGACTATTGCCTTCTTTTTCTTTATTTAGACCACATGCTGTATCATTATTTCAGCTCATTTTCTTGTACTTTAATAACTTTTGCTCATTCCCACAGTAAATGTGATTTGCAAGAACTGTGATTTTGGAATCCGGAGTCTCCCGTCATTTTTCTTCAATGTTCAGCATTGCAATACTTTTTCTTTCTTTTTTTCAAGTCTCTTTGCTTTTCATGTAATTAGACTGTTCCTTTTCTCTTATGCTTTCATTGTCCCATATATCCCTGATCATGTCTTTCCTTTGCTCCTCATCACTTTATTTTTTGCATTTGTGCTGAACTAAAACAAGGGATAAGTGCAAAGTTGCCCTCCCCACTTCAAATCCTTCTTGACATGCTATACGTTTGACCCCCTTTTCACCCAGTTGTGCAAGCCTACCCTATTCTTCTTATTGAACATAATAATTCTTTGTTTTAGAAACTGCTTTACCCTCTTTCACCTCCATTTTCTCATTTATGCAAAAAATATTGCATATATGCAATATATGAGTTACCAAAGTTACAAGTTCTAATACCAGCTCTGAATATCTTTATTTCTGTATCACCTCTTAAAATATATTATTCAAGTTGTGATGATGTGAAAAATCTTTTGTATTTAAGTAGAAATAGAATTCAAGTGAGAGCATCTTGTAAATTAACTGCTAACACATGCATTAGGCAGAATAAGTTTGATATAACACAAAATGGTATTTTGATACAGCCTTTCATTTTATTATGAAAAGCGTACTTCAGTCATTCAGGTTCCCAGGATTATGAATTGACAGTTGACACTGAGGAAAAACAGATTTATTCTACTTTGGGCTTTTTTAAGCAAAGATATAAAGAGTCCCCCCAGATTGTTGGACTTGAGACTGAATGTAAAGCTAAAATTTATTTTACTTGTCCCTAAGCTCCTGCAGAAGATACAGGTTCTTCATACTTGTCACTGTTTTGCTCAATTTAATACATATTCTCAGAGAAACCCTTGCCTTGAGCCTGGCAGAAGGGGTGGTCTTCCCAGGCCCAGCCAGTGACACTGTGACCTGAAACTGAGATCCCAAGTCTGGAAATGATTCCTCTTAATGCACAGGCTCTTCTCACTCCAGCCCAAGCAGCAGTTAAACACTTTAAGCATAGCAAGCAACTTCAAAGAGGCAGCCTAGTTTTTTGGAAAACCTGGGTAAATACATCATTCCACATACCTATAATAAATCAGATGTGATCTTCTGAACATCAGCCTAAGCAGCCACTCCCTGGGGTTTTTGCTAAAGCAGAAATGCCTGAACTTTACCTGGCCCCATTCATCCTGCCCTGCTTGTCTTCCCTCATACCAGCTTAAATCCCATGGGCAAGCCAGGACCAGAGCAGCACGGCACGGCACTGGGCTTTGGAACACCAGTCAGGGTGGGCTTGCACACCAAACCTCAGGGCCAGGATCTCTAGGTATCTGTAGAGTGGTATCTGTGGAATCTGATGGTGCTTAAGGGTTGTCCTTAGGAACCTAAGTTGCCATGTAAGTACGGGCATCCCATATGTGAAATATTTCACAAAAAAGTCCTGTTTTCCAGGATGCTAAAGGTTGCTTGACAAAGCATGACTTAAGTATCTTCAACTTGGCCTGATATCCACAACAAGACTCTCAAAGTAAAACATTTCTGGCATGGTCATTAGCACTTTTAAGTAGGGTTTTGAACAATTAACGTTTTGTTGTGTTCCCAGAAGACAAGCCAGTTGCTTTCTATTTAATGAGTGCCAATTCTGATATTGTGACTGGTTTTTTCTGAGCAGTAGTGAACACCCACCTAAACTCTGAGGATGTTGTTGTTTTCGGAAAGCAATGCTTCTGAGGGAAACAAGATTCGGTTTTTTTTCCTCTGGTCTAACTTGCTCAAAAGAAAATAAGTGTTGAAAGTGTTTTAGTGACATAAATAAAGCTCTGGAAAATTAACACTGATACTGAACTTTTCCACCCCATAAAAGTCTAGATTCTCAACCACAAGGAACAAAACTTGTTTTGAAGGTAACAATGTATGCTGAAGATTTTTGTTGCTGGAAATTCTCTGAGGTAACTTCCCCTGAGAATAAGGCACACTTTGGAAAAGAGGACAGACAGAATAATTTTTCTGTATTTACCAAGTAACTGAGTGTTTTCTCAGTGAAAAGTCAAGTAGTTATATGGTTGGATTTTGCTAGTCATTGACTGTGGGATTAAGTGATTTCTCCTATAAAGTATTTCTCAGGTTCTTATGACTTATGTATAGTCTGTATTGATTTCCTGTATATTTAATCAAAATTTCTCGTATCACATACTTTTGCTGTCTGATAGTTTCAGCAAGAAGTAGACTCATTGCAAACCTGTGTCTCCTTAGAATACAGCCCTCCCTTCCACTGGCAATAGTAATGTTATAAAATAACAGTGATTAGGCTCTGTCACTGTAAAGCACTTAAACCATTTTTGCCAATCCAGCCTTGGTTTCCAAGGAAACAGAAGATAGTAACACAGGAGAAAGATTTTTATTTTTGGGGGGGTGGGTTGCTTTTGTTGGATTTCATCTGTCTTCAAACTTCATTCACAAAGATGTCTTTCCTCCATATTTTTTCCTTTAAACCTATAGATTTTAGGGTTCAGTCATCTGGTTTTCATTTTGCTGCAACTAGTTTTAAAGAAAATTTGTGGCCAGCAAAATTTAATAGGATGATAGACTTGGATATTGGAGCCCTGGGTTAATTCACAAAGTTGTCTGAAGTCAGTTTCTCAGAGATAAAATGAAGCCTTAGTGGAGCCTGTTGCTACTGTTATTATCAGGAGTAGGAGAGATAAAAGCTATTACCTAGATTACCACTTTTACCATATTGAGATACAAGTGTCGAGATGAGTAGATGAATATGCAGTCAAATTAGATTTGGGTTACTATGTCCTTAGAAGGAGGGTTTCGGCCTTTCTGAGAAAATGGAGATACTTCTTTAAAGCCATTTGAAATATATTACTATCTCACCCTTCTGCATTAAGGACTTTTGAAAGGTTATCTTATCAATTAGATTGTCTTGATTTTAGGTGCAGTCCAGAAGGCATGTGTTAAAATTTTAGAAATTAAATATATCAGATCAAATTAGCTGTCTGCCTCTGTAGACAAACACTTCTAAAGGTCACAAAGGTGAACTAGATACAAAGCATTATTTAGCACACAGTAATACTAAAGAGAAGTACTATATTCCAAGAATAAAGAAGCTGAGCTGAGCTTCTTTTCCATGCAAAGCTTGTTCATGAATAAAAATGTAATTTTTTTATCAATTTTTTCTTACCAGTAATTTTGTGACAAAAGCTAGGGGTGACAAATGAGATACCCAAAATAACCAATTCAAAACATTGTCTGCTCAAAGGATGAATGATCATATAAATTACTTACAGAATAGGCTGCCATGCTACACAAACAATGAGACAGGTCCCTCTAAAACAGAGGAGACTGATTGCTTCATGTGGTTTTTATTCTTTTCTAATTTGGAAATATACAAGAGATAGAACAGAACACGAGATGAATAGGGAAGGTGAAAAAATCCACTTATAACATACTCTTTCCATCTCCACACTTTTA
>NW_008236217.1:10545106-10548345 GCF_000691975.1 Corvus brachyrhynchos | reverse complement strand
TGGCCTGTGGAAGCTAAGAATGCTTTTATGTTTTTTCCTTACCTCTCTTATTATCTGCATTGTGTACTATATGGGAACACTCACTGTGAACTAGTGTTTCTCTGTGACAGGTATAGCTGTTCCTGCCTTGAAAAGCTGATGACTCTGATTTCAGTGAACATCACCTCAGTGTTTAGGTGCTGTGTTTTGTCTGTTATTGTTGTAAAGTTGTTTATTTCCATCCCTGGCAGGGGAAAATAAAGCAACATAGTCAATATACATATGTATTTTTTTACATCCCCAAACGATAACGTATTTTCATATCTGTGCGTGTTCCTCCATAAACAGAACATTGTGGCACTTTATCCTTTTTTTCACCGCTCCTAGAGAAAACAATCATATTAAAAGTCTGCTCAGGCTCCCAGTGCTCACTTGAGGCAGCTGCTTTAGGCACAGCAGCACAGGCAGCCCAGCACTGCAGCAATGACACAGAAGAGCATAGCCTCTCTACAAGTGGCAGTTTTGAAATACCTCCGATTTTTCCTTTGTTATCCTAGAGGACACCTACAGAAAGCACAGCTCTAGACTTGCCTTCCCATTCCTTCCACCACAGTGCCTTCTGCCTCCCTCAGAGTCCCCTCCAGCCACCCACTGACTTCTGCATTTGGTGAGGGTTATGGTGCAGCCCAGGTGCCAGCAGTGGAGCAGGACTCTCACCATGCCACAAGCAACTCCTGGACCAGAGCAGCCAGACCTCTTTGGCACCACCAGAGATGCCTCAAACCCCAGGGGTGAGAAGAGCATAACTCTGAGCACTGTGACACTGCCAATTTCTCTGAGAAGCTCACTGGCCTCCACAGCAGGTGCCACCAAGGTTTTAGCAGCTGTTGGCATGGATTTACATGGTTAGCAGCATCACTTTTTTAGCACAGCCATTCTCATTGCTGATGGGACCCCTGTCCCTAACTGCTTTAGTCACCCTTCAAATGTGCATTACAAGTGAAATAATTGTATTTTCTGATGAACAAAATAAAATTTGTCTCCCAAATTTATGTATATGAAGAACAACTATCTTGCAAGATGTTCAATGATTTTTATTTCTTATACCATTATATCCCCATGGACTTTTTACTGGGACCACCAATTAACTTCACAGACACAAATGAGAAACAAAGATACGATTTTTTGCTGCTGTCACCATGGGACTCATTTTAGTTAACGATAGAACAGGGAAACCTTCCAGGTCTTTTTCCCAATTCTCTCAGCTGTCTAGACCCACAAACTTGATTTTACCTGAGTAAAGACTTCATCAAATATATTTATTTTCTTCCACAACAACTAAGCATAGCAGTTGGCTCAGCCAAAAGGAGCCCAGATTTTCACATTGGTGATATTATAAGGGGAACCATTCCTGGCCCATTTCTTTCTTTTCACGGCTCTTGATTTACAAGAAGTAGGCTGCCTTTAGAAAGTAATAACATGGTATCTTTACAATAAGTGTTGTGCAGCAGTATCACAGAGTACTTGTTTTGGAACAGATTCTTATGGTCTCTTCCACCAAGAAACACAAAAGCAATTTACAGAAATAAAAGTCGACAATTTGAGAGATTACTTCACCCATTTTTGCATCAAGGCAAAGTGGGATTGTGTGGAACTACATGGTGGCAGGTGGTAAATATGGCACAATGATGTCCATAATAAAAATTGCTAAAGGGAAGTGAATATCACATTACAATGCACTTTCAAGAGTTTCAGTGAAAGTTTTTATCTTAATATTATCACAGACTTGATACACCAAAACTGGTACTGTTTGGTGTATGTTGTATTTTTATTTAGCTAAAACTTAATGCCAGGGGAAATATAGCTACAGGCCTTAGTAACAAATAATATGAAGCATGTAAATTTAAAGCAAAGACTGCAGTACTGACTGAAAATGTATCGTTTGAAGTAATTCATAATTTTATTTGTATATTGTGAGATACAAGAATTCTTTTTTAATGTATTTTTTCTGCTGCTACTTAGATTTGAAAGAGAAATTAGTAAAGCAACTTAAAATGAAAATTAATGCTAAGATTTAGGTGTTAATGCCACCCTCATTTTAGATTGAAATAAATCTAAAAATTTCTAATAAATCTGTAAAATAAACTTGTATTTGATGGTTTCTTATTCTGAAACCATAATATTTTATCTGACGAGTACTCAGTACTCTGATTCCTTTTCTTCATTATTCCTGTTTAAAGTCTTACAACATGAATGGTTATAAATCTCTGATGGCTCAAAACTTATCCTACAAGGGTTTTAACAGAGGGATTTCAGTACTGTGTGTTATGAGAACAGCCTGCTGAAAACTCATGCCAAGTTATAAACAATCCTTCCCAAAGGATATCAACTTTCCATCACAATTCCCTTGTGATTTTCAGAAGTCAGTATGTGCTTTAAATTTTGGCTCTGTGAATGACTTTGTTTTCTGTTCTGGCTTGTGGCATCCATTTTTCGTACTCTCCTAATCTTCTCGGGTAAACTCTGTGAAAGATAATTTAGGCTGGCAGCTCTCTAATACTCCACCCGATACATTTCTGCAGCACCTGTGCTCTGTCCTTGCTCAATAATCTACCTGAAAATTTTAACAATTAGGCTTGCCTCCATGATTTGAATTTAGAAAGGAGTGGATGGGTTTCCAGAAAGTAGGACATCTACCTGCACAGAGAGGACTGAAATACTAGTGCCCTCTGAGGATGCTTAATTACTACAAGCAACCCTAATTAGTGGGAGGAAATGGGGGAAAAAAAGGCAGCAGGATGGACATCTGGTACAGTTTCCTGATCTCTACCTCTTCAAAATGTAACTTGCAGGCAAAATCTGTAAACTGAGCAGTAAACCTCCTGTGTCCTAATGGATCATGATGTGAAGAACACAACACTTTGATGATTTCCCTCTATGTATAAAAAAACTCCATCTTCCATTCCTTTGTATGCTTAAAATAAAAAGGTATTTAGCAATTCATAAGCCAGAAAACTTGCCCATTAGTTCCCTTACTTCTACAGTAATGCTGTCTTATGTGCTATGAAATTACTTCTACAGGAGTCAAACTACAATTTATAAAGAAATTGTGTGCACATAGTGACAGCCAGCAATGATGAGAAGAGGAGGAGGAAGGTTGAAGAGTTTTTGCCCTCCAAGTGTGGTATCAGCCAGCTCGGAGGAAGCAAGTGTCAGAAGTGGACACGTCACAGGGCATTAATTTCTATCTGAGGTAGAGC
>NW_008236217.1:10539882-10545070 GCF_000691975.1 Corvus brachyrhynchos | reverse complement strand
TTTTATGCCTTTATTTTCTGAACTGTATGTCATATTATTTTACTTCTCTCTCCACTTAGAGATTTGTGACCAAATCATCATTTTAGCCTAAGATAGAATATTTTGTAATTAATTAGGCACCCTTAATCTCCCCCAACTTGTCCTACTTCTTGTGACGCAGCAGCAGTAGAAGATCCATGGGATCTGATCTGCTCTTCCATCTCATGGAAAATCTGCTGAAGAATGTGAAACAAATTGTAAATGAGAAGTACCGTGTTATGCTCCTGATTGCTGCTCTCTAGTTTGTCATCCCTTATTTATCCCAGGAAAAAAAAAGCATGATAACACATAAAACAAAGTATTCCACTTGGGAAAATAAACACTTATTATCTGTGAAAAATACGGAGGAAGTTATTGGCAGCTTTTAGATGTTTTTTAAATGTTTTGGTAGTACTCCTGGAGTTTTCTTCAATCATTCTTCCTTTCTATTTTTCAGGCCTGCCAGTCTGTAATTTATTAGTGGCCCACAACCCAAACAGCAAGAACAAACCCAAAAAATAAAACTGAAATAAATATGTGTTTCTAACTCATGATAAGAGCATCATGTAATTTCAGATTAAATTACATGCTTACAACTTTTAATAGTTTCCATTAGTGAGCAAAAAAATTACTCAAAAAATCATCAACTACCTACAAATTGACATATTTTTTTACCTGATTAATTTAATTATCATGCTTTGTTAAAATTGTGCAAGTAATTAAAATATAAATCAAAGGTGAATCCTTCACCTTCACCTTTGATGGAGCATGCCCTTCATGCTCCATTTACATTTTGGCATCAAAAGTCATTACTTCTACATTTGCCTATTGCCTCTATTTCCACTATTGTTTCCTTTTTTTACTTCATTGCCTTTTTATTATATTGTAGTTTTATACATAAATGTATCATTCAGAAAACAAGCTTTGGGCTATTTTGCTATAAATGTTTTATTTCTGATAAGCTTGAATGCTTTGATGTGGTTTCTTTAAATGAATAATTTCAGAATTATGATTCTAAAACAAAAATCTAAGAAAATAGGGTTTGTAAATCAACTTTCTGACAAGAAAGAAAGAAGGAAGATGAAAATCATAAAATTTTACCTCCAGGAAGGAGCTTTTTTGCTTTTTGTGTTTAGAATATTAGATGTTTTGAAATAAATTTTAATATGTCCTTCATATTTCTACTTCTTTTTTAGGCAAAGTCTGTTAATTGGTTTTCTTTCCAGAAATCACCTTCCATGCCATGAGAACATATGTAATACCAAGCATGTACTTGAAACTCCCTGAACAAAAGGCTCATTAATAGAGTTTAAAAGTTTATTAATTGGTTTCTGTAATTAGGCCATCTGTCACAAGAAGATGAAAACCTATGTGAAAAGAGTCATTCATTTGTGAATTGGGAAATACTTTCAGTGTTTTTACTGTTTACATCCTTATTATTTCCAAAGACAAGAATTTTTTCCTCCAGTACCTGCCACCTCTACTCAGAAGGAGATATGTACTAGAAAGGCAGAGAAATACTACAGCATGTTCTCATTTCACATTGTTTCTTGAAACAAAAAGCCTCATTCTGAATTATAGAATCCTATAGGTTGGAAAAGACCATTAAGATCATTGAATCCAACTGTAAATGGCCATAGGCAGCTATTTCACAGAGAAATCAGTGACATTCAGGTGCTCGACTACTGATTAATGATATGAGCCATGAGGCTATCCTCCCAAACATGGGGAAAAAAGAAGACAAATATTTTAATGTTTTGCTTTATAGACAAAGTGTTAAAAAAGATGATCCTGTAGTAACTTTGTCTCCTGGTTGTTGGGTGTTAGATACCATACTAAAGTTGGTTTTGTTACAAACTCCTCAGGGTTGCCTTAGTCCAAGTCTGTAGATATCAGAGGATGGATTTGCTGCTCCTCTGGAGAAGAGATGCTTAAGTGGGAAAATATCCCATACTATTTTAGCAAAGACAGAAATGTTTCAGAGCACAATTGGTGGCTGTGGTACATTGTTTTCAGGGACATCAGAGCTGTGACAAATATGTCCTTGTGCTGGAGGAAGCTTTAATGTTTCAGGGCTAGTAGCCAAAAACCTAGCAAAAAAAGATTTTCCTGAAATTTTCAGCCATCTCTGAGCTCAGTTTTGTTCCCAAATTTTCCACTTAATTTTTTGTCTTGGACTGAAGCTGTGAAGTTCTCTGCCCAGGCTGAATTAAATCTTCCTGCAGTTTACACTTGTAAAAATCATGGATGACATAACTGTAAACTTGAGGGAAATAAACATGGAGGATGGCAACTAATCAGACACAAAACAGACTATTTCAAGCAACAATTCATATAAATTTCATATTGCAAGAGCTGAGTGAAAAGCTTCCATGCTTATGGCTCCTGCTCAGCAGAGTTTAACCCTGGTCCCATTTTCTGAGGTTCCTTGTACCTAACCAGTATCAGCAGATAATATCAGACAGTGTAACAGACCATGCCGAGTCCATGATAAGGAGTTGAACTTAGGATTTAAATGCTAAGAGCACTCACCTCCACAGCTGGAGCAAAGGAAACCAATTTCTTGGCTGGTAGAAGTTCTCAAGAGCTGACATATAGAGCTACTAGAAGGAACCTGGTGTATCTACATTTCTATTGGTTCTACAAGTCTCAAGTATCATGCATGAGTACTTCTGTTTGTGCAGATCACCCACAGGAGACTGGTGGCACTTTCTTTAGTTGGACAGTCCAAAAAATTTAGACTTCAGCGTCAACTCTGACATGCATTTTGATAACAAAAAAAGTGACAGTTTTCATATTTGTCATAGTAAATCACCCAATACTAAGCCAATAGAAACATTAATAACCAGTATATCCTCCGCAAAGGAGGTCTCCAGAAAAGTGCTTCTTGAAAGTCATTTTCCAGCAAAACATTCTGCAATGAGATGATCTCTAGAGCTCTCTGGAACTCCTAAAACATTAGAGTTTAAAAGACAGAAGCTGCTCCTGGAACAAGGTAAAAATGTGGTTGTGTGTTCATAGGCCAAACATGTCTCTCTACAAACAGTACTTTGGGAGAGGCAAATCGGGATTATGTAGCTTCATTGTACATTGCATAGTATTTCAAATAGACTGGGGAGCTGGCTGGATGAGAAGATGGGAATTTGGCAAGCACTCTACAGGCTATCTGGAGCCAGGAGTGTTTATCATGGTCACAACTAAAGGCCCAAAAAGTATCTATATACAAATGGAATATTAAATCACAAATCAATCCCTAAAAAAGCAGTTTCCAGGAATTTTGAGAATTTCAGATTGATTGTTGTCCTAGCTTTTATTAACATTACTTGTAAGAAATAAAATTTTCAATCATAAGCAAAAAAATTGGGATTTTACCAGGGATTTTGGTGTTCATTTCAGATACCATACCTATTTTCTACAAGGGTGTAAGAAATTTTTTGGAGGAAAAGGTCTTGTATTAACTGTCAAAGAACTGAGGCACACATACAAACCAGCACTTGACTTGCTGTTGTGGTGGCCACAGTCCTGTGTGTTGGTTTGCAACACACAGATTCCCTTTCTGTGACTGACAGGTGAAGGTCTAAACTGTGCATTCAATTAACAAGATGTGCTGGAGCAACAAGAAATGACATTACCTGACTCTCAGTTATCCCTACCTCTTTTCCACAATCAGTACTGCTGAAAAAAGGTTAGTTCAGCAAATGGGTCTTATAATATTGTCAGCTTCCTAGGTTTGATTTGGATTTAAAGTTAGTACATTTTCCAGCTCTGAGGGGTTGCAAAGAAAAACTGAGAAACAGAATCCTGGCATCTTACACAAACACACACACACACACACACAAAAGACAAATAGAAAGAACCAAAAGCATCTTTGCAATTAGATCTGTTTCTTTTTAACCAAACTTTATGACATTTCAGACCTTGGTTAATATGTATTTTGGGCTTTTGAAAAGCTTGGAGTTTAAAACACGATTGCTGCTGCTTCCCAAAAGAGGTTACTTAGGAAGAGGCATCACTAATGGCTGGTACCCTGTGAGGCTGCATGAGAAGAGTCTTGAAGCATGGAATAGTAAGGAACAGAAAATACCATGGCTTGCAGTGATTCATGGAGCTTCATACTGACTCTGAAAACAGGGAAGTTATGTAAGTTTGAAAGGGATAAATAAATGACAGGAAAAAAAGGCAATAGTTCCAAACCATGATAACTGCAGGCAAAGCCTGAAATCATTGCTTTATGAATAAACCTGCTGCTGCTGCTGCTCACTCAGCATCTCCTTCTCTTGTACATTTGCTCTGACACAGTCCATGCTCAGAGTTTGCGTCCTTTCCTTTCCTTCTTCTCCTGGAGATAAAAACCTAATTGCATTAATGAGGTCATGTAAGGCATTTATTATGCCATAAAACACTGAAAGCATCTTTGAACATTTGTAATTTCTTTTTATTTGAAGATATTTTATTAGAACATTAGCAACAGGTCCAGTAGTTTTAATGTCTCAGTTATTTACCACTGATTTGGTGATGAGTTTTTGACTATTTGGGTTTGGACAGTTTTTTTGGTTCCTTTTTTTTCTTCTTTTATGACAACCTACAGGAATAAGGAGAAGGAGCTCTTGATAAAAGATAGATATCTTTGAAGCTAAGACAGAGTGAAAATTTGGAAAAAAATAGAACCCATAACAAAGAACTTAAATCTGTGTAGCTACCCTAATCACTATGTTTCCTGAATTTGGTACTGAGGATAAATTACAGGGATGAATGTGAATTTTCTTATATTCTTTGCCTTGTGAATGTTCCATAAACACCAATTTCTACAGAAGAAGTTGATTTATCCACCTTCTCATAATGTATTTAGCAAGTTACTTAAGCACATGCTTATGTACCTTTAAACACATTGTTTTGATGGATTTGGTTATAATATTCCAGCAGCTTCTAAAAATATTCAGGTACTTGAGTGCTTTGTTTAACGAGGTGGTAAAAGCAGGAAATACAGGCTACAAATTACCTATGCAAATTAAACAGGAAAATTTCCAAGAAAGAGTTAACAATCTTCCTAACTCCTATATGTATAGCACCATGGGGAGGACAAGGCTTGATATCTTGGGATTAAGCACAACCATAAGCCAGCCCTGAATGCTGCAATGGAACTTGAGTTTTCTATGAGCATACTGCTGAA
>NW_008236217.1:10516353-10539864 GCF_000691975.1 Corvus brachyrhynchos | reverse complement strand
GCTGAACCTGTGTTCATCTCTAATCGATGAATAATAAATACACCTTAAGCCTACTAATTGTCTAGGGTTGTCTTACATGGCCTATGTCTCAGAATAATTGAAAGCATTTCAAAATTCTTCTCAGTTCAGAATACATGATATTATAAAATAAACCTAGTGATTATACAGTCATTTATTTCCTTCAATTATTTCTTCCACTTTAGCAAATCTTAACTATCCAGCCTCTCCACAAAGCATCATGGCTTTCCCACTTGAAGTCAGATAGAGAAAACACTTTATAGGCTAGCATGAAATTACTTAATTTGGTTTTATTACACAATTTATTTTTAAATCCTGAAATGTGAAGGTACACTCTCAGTTTTATTTCCTTTAAGTCTGTTCATTTTAAGAGAGACATCTATTTTTGTTTGTTCTCTGCATACTCCTACGAATAGATGAAGTAGCTATGCCTCTCAACAGAATGAACTAGAGGGCTTGTTTTTGCGTGTGCAGTTGCTCAAGAAAAGGAAAACAGAATTTTGCCAAGAGAGGGTTCTGTTTTTTCTTTTAAATTTTTTCATATTCTTAAAATGACTTTGCGCTATTGAGTCTCCTAAGCTCCAGTGCCATACATCAACAGCATCCTAGGGCAGAGACAGACTGACAGGCATCCTGTCTCTTGCTGCCAAAACTTACACAGATGCCTTACAGAATGCCCCACTTCAAGATGAAAATCATTACATCCAGGACAACAGAAGAGGCATTTGCAAGTCTGGTTCTGGGACCGTAAGTCACAGAGCATCAACATCTTGAGTGCAATAAATAACAGCTCAGCAAAATCCGCTGTGGTCTGACAGCGCTTTCTAGACGTTACTACAGGACTATCAAGGAGGTGCTAAACATTTCAGCACTATGAGCCCTGAGCCTTGCTGTACCAGTAAACCACAGCAATGGAAAGGATGCAGGCTGCATGCCTGGAAAATTTATGTGTTTCCCAAGCTCTGTGAATCACTGCATCATATCACAAGACTTTTTGCTTTTGCATTTAATTAGAGGACAGTGATGATTTTCATAGTGATTGCTGCTAGAAACGCACCCAGTAAATCAGCCATGTAAAAAGTGGGTGAGGTTTTGAGTCTATAAAGGCACATAATGTGGAATCTAAATTTTATTACAGACAAATGAAAACAGCCATATAATTCAGATTTACAATCACAGATTTTCTTTGTTTAATTAAAACACAATTTTCTAATTGCAAGAGTAGAAAATCTGGCACATGAGCTTTTTCCAAGTGCATTAACAATACAGTAACAACTGTGGTACATACAGACAGGCAGAATTTGATTACTGGAATCAGCTATTTTACCCAAAGTCTGCCACCCTGGAACTTTATTTCAAGAATGAAGCATCATTTCACAAGTGGTATAATTTTATGGTGTAATAAACATTGAAATTGTAAATACAATTTCTGGAAAAAGCTCTCTTTACTGTTGCTTGAAACATTTTTTTTTTATATGTAACTTCTTTTTTTCTTAAATTGCATTTGAAACAAAAGCCAGTAAATTCGGCCCCTGCATGGTTATATCACTCCACTTTTCCTAAGAGTAAAAATCAGGAATAAAGAAGCAAAAAAATAGAAGTGTAATGTGAGAATATTAAGGCCTGCCATTTTTACATTTCAAGACCTATAAAATTATCAAGTTTGTCAGAGTTATTTTCTGTAGTAATTTAGAATAGATTCTACTAGTCCCTCTAATCTGGATCATCAGTCTAACTGTGTCTTAATAGTGTCAATATTTCACTGAGACTATCAGCCATTGCTCAATAAATGATGATTGCTTAAAATACTCTTCCTGGCCACTTTGCTTTTGGATATGCTTAGTTAAGTTACTTCTGATCCTGCAGATACACCAAATCAGGATATGCTCCGTGGTACTTGCTTTCAAAATTGTCAACATAACAGAGCTGTAATTCTAGGTAAGACTCTGGATGATACTATAATAAAAATACTAAAACAGAAAATGCTGTAACATTTGAGTGGTTGTAAGAACTTAGCCTTTTCTTGCTGGTTGCTTGAATTAAAAACTGCTTGGGTCTAGCTGAAGACTTTACTTTCATTTCCATGCTTTGACTGGCTTTCTGTTCAAGGACTTACAGAGAGAAAATGTGTACCAGAAATCAAAATCAGCGTTTCAGTCAGTGCCTCAAAGCTAGCCACCTATAGCTAGGTATCAATGATGTGACCAAGATGCAGAAACTGAGCAGCTTTTGCCAACCAGGGTCACAACTCCTACTCATTCTCTGCACAGCTCAACTTCACCAGTATGTAAAGCTTTGAGCTGCCTAACCCAGCTACTTATACCTCTTCAACTGGCTCAGCCTCTGTATGAGAAGAGCCAAGTGGAGAGCAGTGGTCATGCAGAAGATATCTCCCACTTCCTGTTTTCCATGAACACATTAACTGCCCCCCACCTTCCTCCAGCACCTTATTCTGTGCTCCTTTTTGGAAGGTGATGGAAGCTCTTCCACCAGATAATTTAAAAAGGGTCAGATCAGTTCACTAGGTGTTAAGGATTTCTGAGACACCAGTTATAAATATGACACCTGCAATGATTCTCTGCTCAGACAAGGTAGAAAGTGCCTGAACTTGTAGTGGAGAAGGATTATGATTCATTTTTCTTCTTTAAAATTGACAGGGGAAAAAATAAAGTGATATAGGAAACGGCTGATACCTCAAACAGCTGGAATACACTACAAAAGAATTTACGCTAGGCTGGTCCCAGCTACACAGAAACATGTTCATTCTAGATTCTGCTAAAATGAATAGAAGCTCCCAGTGACAGGCAGAGTTGAACGCGAAAGTGTGACCAAAAGCCTAACCAGCTTAGAAAATAAAAATATTGTAAAGTCTACACAAATCAAATTGCATGTGAAGTTGCTAAATGCAAACACATGATGGACATTCAGGAAGAATGTACATGGACTGGATGCTAACCAGCAAGAGGAATTGTGCTGACTTAATATCCTGAAGTACATACATCACCTCCACACCTGCTGCTTCCTTTTTTCTGCCACTATTGAACTGTGATTGAAAATCAAGTTATGTCTTTGCAGTCTCTAAGTCAGTCAGGACCACTTATGTGATTTCAGGCTCTTTTACAATTACAGTCATCCAGTCCCTAAATTCAGAGATACATGAAAACCACTGAAACAGACAAGGTGTTCCTGCCAGTTCTGCCAAGGACGGATGATCAAGCCATAGTGATGCACTTCACATCAATTCCAGTGCTCTAATGGCTACTCTGTAGAAAGCTCAACAAAAGAGATTACAAGATTAGAGAGAGGAGGCAAAGGCAAATGTTGAAGCCTTTTACCGTGTTCTAGCTAGTGTGTGCTTCAGTTTGAATAGACAGTGTTCAGCTCTGTGGTACTCGGAGGACTGTGAGCAGTCATGGTGCTATGCTGACAGCACAAACTGCACTGAGCCTCATTCAGCCAACATTAAAGGCTTCATCTCAGTTTCTTCTGTATGTCTGCTCAGACTCACCCTTGTGCTGGGTCTGTAACTGCAGACCCAGACATCTTTATTCTGCCATCAACCGAATCAGAAATCTCAGCTACAAATCTTCTTGGACCCCAGGCTCTGAGATAAACATCCAAATCTAAATCCAGTCCATTGCATTGGTTTTAATTTTGGCTTGGGATTGGATTTTGTTACAGAAGAAGATTAAAAATGCAAAATACTTCTCAGAAGAAGTTTCAGGGAAAGATTAGACTCCATTTTATTTTATTTTTATTTTAGACTATAATTTTATGGACATAAAAGTTCACTCCACTCAAAGTCAGCAACATCTGTCACAAAACAAAGTGACAACATTTTCTGATTAGGACAAACTTCCCAAAGGAAGCTTGGTGCTATAAAGTGAACATTCCCTGCTCCAGTGGGACATGCACCCCCAAGATTTGTACCCCAGACCCCCCAGGGAGATTTGGAGAGCAGTGGTGCCATGCTCCAGCTAGCTAGCTGACTGGGAATCCACCAAAGCATATTAGGTTCATAATGGGGCCAGGATCTTGGCCTCCTGCACCCCAAACCAACATCCCAGACATCCAGCTATCCCTTCTCTGAGATGTGTCTTACCTGATTTCTCCTTGTTGGAATTCCTCTGTGCTCGAAATTCTTCCGTAGGCAGGTACATGGTCCTCCTTTCTTCATCACCAGTGCCTTACCACCTTGGCAGGACACTTAAACCTTTCTTTCCCTTTTCCTGTTCTGCAGAACCGCTTAATTCCTTCAAAGGGAAGTAATGACCGTCCCCTTTCTGCCCAGGTGTCTAGACTATTACCCTCGAGGCAGTAATCTCTCTTGGCTTTGGTGGGACCTGTTTTGGGTCTTTGCTCCAAACTAGAACCATAACATGAGTCACTATGAGAGGCGGAGGGCCATCAGTGCCATGCAGCAGGGCTGTCCCCAGCACTACCATTTTATTGTTGTTACCCTTGTGCCGCACAGCCACTCTTTCAGAGCACCTCCTCAGTCCTGACGCTAAAGGGACACCAAGGTTAAGCCTCTCACAAAGCTTTAAATATTAGCTAGCAATGGTGATATCAGGACCTTGGCACAGCAACCAGAAAAATGACTTCTCACAGATTCAGGTGGCTGATGAGAGAAGGGGTTTGAGATTCTCTGTGGTGCCTAAATATGGTGCTGAAAGTAGCCCATTTGTGGACTGAATTCTCAAAGCACTGATTCAATCAAAACACTTATTCTTGCAGTTTAAATTTACACTAACTCAGCACAGTGCCCTCCCCAAATCAAACAGATTAATCACATGCCTAAATTTGAGTATATGCTGTCTAAGCTCTTTGTAGAATCAGGATCAAGAGAAATAGCTGGAGGTGGCAAAAGTGCTCAAAACAAATACAAAGCCGTTATTAACATTGAAAAAGAAGAACCTACATAGAGAAAGAAAAAACCCCACCCCTAGGGCATGTTAAAGAAAGTGACTGGGCAATAGTTTGGACAATAAATACAGAAAGTTCACTTCTTTTAGTGATTGAAGGAGCAGATTGATGCCTGTTTGCTGGTTTTGCTCAAGCCCAATTTCTCAGTTTAATCACCACTACATTGTGTTATAAGAATCCCAGGGGAAAGCATTTTTCTCATTTAGCAACATTTCTGCCTTTGCACATATAAGGTGTTACAGTTTCTGGTAAATCTCTTCTTTTTATTTCTGTTTTGATCTAGTTATGGGTTATTAGTTGACTAGGTACACAGTAAATTTTGGGTTATAATTTTTCCTGCTAATGTTAGTTTTTTCAGAAACATCCCCACCCAGAGAAAAAGCAAATCCCCAAGGCAGTAAATACTGGACAGTGAGAAAATAAATTTTCAGGATGTTTGGAGTAGGAAAAAGCAGACCTGATCCAGACCTGACTACTTATTATCCAAACCCTTTTGCAGCCCTTTATCAGTGTTTTAAGCCTGCACCAAGCAGTGGATGTTAGATAGCTGATTATAAAAATTCTTACTTTTCCAGATTAGCTGTAAACCACTTTTAATGTATTCCTTCTGTTTGCTCATACAGCCAGTTTTTATTATTGCCACTGCGGAAAGAAATTAGTTTATCTGCAAGTACAGATGTAGTCATTTGCAGAGATAGCAAACCAGAAAATAATTGCTTACCAGTGTGCTTTCTTTTGTTTGCCCTCTTTCAGAGAATTCCTTCTGGATTTATAGATGTGATCATGAGTTACTGTTAGAACTCCATTACAAAAATCCAGTATTTGCCTCTCCTGTATAATCACTGTTACTCCCCACTGATCACTGGTAGTTCATGGGTTGGTGGATTGCTTTTTCTAAAATTTACTCTTTACTCTTACTCGTTCACAAAACCTGACCTTACTGCTCTAGCAGACACCCCAGTGATGCATATCAGTGCTGGACATGTGCAACTCATCTTTTCTTATCTGTTTTACAGGCTTTTTCCCTATTCCTGCTAGAATAGGGACAACTGTTGCAACATAATTAAGATTCCTGCTAATCAGTTTGCTCATCCAAGCTATCTGATAACATCATATATAGACAAGATAAACAGGCAATTATCATGGAGAACATTTGCTAAACAAAGCTATAATTAATAATAAATGAAACTGGGTTCCCAACTACTTAAGTACAGTAGTTATTAATTATCATGTGGCCCCGAGCTATTTGTGTAGAGTGTATAATTTACAATTCTGCATGATCTCAGCTGTACTCCCTGAAGCCTACAGAGCTATCTTTTGCATAACTTTAAACTCCGATATGTTGGCTGTGAAAGTTTCTGCTGTCTTCTGCCCCAGCTTTCTCCATTATAAGGCCAAGAAATTCAATCTTGTGTTTATGTGGAAGAAATTACAACTTTTAAACAGCGGTATGTAGAAAATGCCAGAATATAGCATGCAACTGAATTTGATCTGGTTTTGTCACCTGTCATACACAATCAGCCTCCAGCTGCGTAGTAAGCAATTTGGAGGTATCCAGCATTGTCCTACATATTTTTCACTTAAAAAATTATTAACAGTCCTGTTTTCATCACCAGACAGCTTTACCAGCCAGTTTCCAAAATCCTACATAATTTAAACTTTTATTGCACATGGTAAAACTCCTTCAGAAAATTAGATATTCTGTATGATGTAAAACCAGATATCTTTCCCACTAGAGGTGACAGTGTCATCATAGACCCATGAGCCATGCAATGCCTTCAAGGTTTATGCACTCATCTGAGAGGGGGATGAAATACTAGGCTGCTGGCAATACTACTCACACTACATTTTTACAACAGTACAGTCCGGAGCTCCAAGATTATCACTTGCTTCCACACCTTGATTTCTCACTGTGTTTCTTTCAAATGGTTCCAAGAAGTCATAAGCATTCTCCTGGAGGCTTACCAAATTTAGAACTCAGACTACTGACAGGCTGTGTGTTTACAGTGACAAAGACCAGACATTTCCAGAACAGGCCTGTTCATATTTGCCTGGTGACGTAAGACACTGTATAACTCTGGTGTAGAAGGGAAAACCACAGCATCCACACAGGCCAGACCCACTGGCTTTACTCACCACTTTCTGCAAGCATACCCAAGTTCTCTCTTCATCTCTCACTTTCCTGAGCCACAGAGCTCCTACTGCAGTTCCCAGCTGTTGGGGAAGATGAAACAGGAAAGCCTTATAAATATGATTGCCTGACAAAAGATTTTGGGAATATGAAAACTACAGGCAACATCGAAATGAAAGCCACTTTTGAAATACCAAGTCTTAGTTACTGAACAACTGGAAAACAATGGTATGGCCGACTGAAGGTAATCCCCTCTTGATGGAACAATACCCTCTGCTTGCAGGCAGGTCCAAGGGTCAGAGCAGACCCTACTAGCTCAGCAGAAGGGGTCCAAAGAGTAGTTTTTAGAAGTTAAGATGTAACACTCTATGGTAATATAAGAACTCTTATAGGCTGTATGTAAATGCTATAGGATTTGTATCTTGTATTAGATTGGTTAGTGACAATTAGAATATTCAGTACAGAAGATGATTTATTGTATTGTAACCAGGACTTCAGACACTTCCACTCCTGCTCTTACTTCCACTCTTGCTCTTACACTCTCTCTCTCTCTCTCTCTCACCCGTTTACCCTCTTGCTCTCTTGGGCCTGCTCAGAGCTGAGTCTGGCAGCTCTGAGCAGTGCCCCAATACCCACGCCTTTTACAATAAACCCCATGTGTCCCAAGACCTGCCTATAGAGATCTCTCGTCTCCATCCGTCACCGTACATCCGTCCCGTCCGTAACCTACACCCAGCAACTAAGTTCTTTTTTTTAAAATGCACTTATTTTGGTTTTGCGTCTTCTGACTGCCTTGTCAGCTGCTCCTTGAGAGAAAACACCCAGTGGTGATCTATTCTACCTCCAACTAACTGTGGCTTCTCTGTCTTTAGCAATTTAGTCCTATCAACTGGTCTTGCCTCCCTGTTTCACATCTATGTCTCACTTCTCTGTCCCACTGAAGGTATTGAATCTCAGTATTGAGTCAGTTAAAAAAATGGTCAGTGAAAAAAATTAATTACTTAATTTTTTTTAGAAGACCCAGATTCTCCACAAACGCCTAAGCAATTTAAAAAGATATTGTCTCTCTGGCATGCAGCATCACTGTGTTATCTGGTATTCCACAATGTTTCCCATGTAATTTTCTTTTAAAATGATTAATTTAGGAAGATGAGTCAAGTTGGCAGTAAGCATGGTAATTACCATAAACCATATAACAACTTCTCTCTGTGGCAGACTCCTGCCATTCCCCTTGCCAATTGTACAGGAGAATTAAAGGCAAACTTCAGTCCAAAGTAAATACATTTCTAGTCTTTGGAAATGCATGTACTTAACTAAAAGTGTAACAGGATCTTCAGCCTCTGTGGCACACCACAAATGGCAGACTTGAAATTATCTGGATGTAATGGTGGCAACAGTGACCAGGTGCTTGTTACAAGCATGGTCTGAGGCTGTAACTGGATGCTGGTAACTGTTCAGAGGGTTTATTGTGTGCCTTATTTTGTGGGGGTATGGTGGGCTTAAGCTATGTGTTGTGAGGGACTTTCCCAAGTAATAATAAACAAACAAATAAATGAAGGGAAAAAAAAGAAGAAATAATTAAACCCCAATATTTTTGCATATTTTTATTAACTTCGACTTTTTCCAAAACTTTAATCCTAAATACCATGTAGAGAAATGAGGTGAAGGAATTGAAAATTCCAAAATTCTAATAATGATTTACTGTCACATCTGGAAATCTCTCATAGGTAGCATATTTCTGGGTCAGGAGACTCATCCTCCAAACCACAGAAGTTTGGGGTAAAAAAATAAAATCTGATGTCTCTGCTCCCCACAGGTTCCCCAGCTGTCTGGTTCTTTGCCCACACCTTCTGCCCTGTGAGGGTCAGAGCAAACCAAGATGGCTGGTTTAAATCACCATCTCGTGTTTTTGGGAAGCCACTGATTGCATGAAGGGATACCATTAGACATGGGTGGCAACAACAGCATTAGTGGGAACTCGAGGTGAAGCGAGGTGAGACTGACCAAGGCAGCAGGTGCTTTTCCAAAAGGAGTTTCACACAGCACTGAGAAAATATTCTGGCAGTTAAAATACAAACACTGGACAGTAGCTCAGATAGCCCTGTACAGTCCAAAATCAAAAGAGAATGGAGAATTTGGGAGATATGGAACCATGCAGATGGAAAATGCATTGTGTTGTGATCAGGTACCTGTGGTACCCATCAATACATTTCACCTGTGGCCAAGGGTTCGAGTAATATGATACATTATTAACAGATGCTGCCAAAATTTCTGCCTCTTGACTTGGAAGCTGGCTGAAGCAGGTGGCCTCTGGAAGTGTACTGGCAGTGGTGTTTTAAGTTTTTCAGAGATAGTACAGGCTAACACAGAGTTAGAGAGATCTCTTCCTTGGTAAAGGAGAGAAAAAATGGCTTGGACTTTAAGAGTGTAGAATGCAGTCAAACCACACAGGAGCTTCTACTCCAAATAAGGTCCACACTGCCTCTTGATGAATAGGCTGAATATCCAGCATGGTGCAGCTTTACTATCCAGTGCATGGAGTTAGTGCTTTTCCTTCTCCTCCAGAACATCAGACTGCAGCCCTGTCCAAAAAAGCTCTTTCGACCTCTGTGTGTGTGAGAGAGAAAAACTCTAAAGGGGCAGCCTTTGTATCTAACCCCACTTTTATGTCTTTTGAGTAGACTCTAGGTCAGAAACATTGATCTGTGAATTGGAGAGAATGTACAACTAACTCTGCCTGTAGCCAACTCTGTCTATCAGCAGCACATTTTTTCTGTAGGTATGTGTAAAAAGGAGTACTTTATTGGTCCTCTAAAAGAAACTTACAAATAGAAGGCCTTTCTCAACCTCTTGAAATATCGCTTAAACTCAAGTACTTCTGCAAATATTAGTTGAAAGTAAGAAATGTCTATTTTCTATGAAAAAATTTCTGGTCATATGATTCTTATACATATTTTCCAATGAGCTGAAACTCTTTAAACAACCAGTTCAACATTCTTAGGGACAAAAGTACTCAGTAGTTAGTTTTATCAGCTGTATCATGTATTTATCATATATGTGATTTATCAGGTATGTTTCTGGAAATACCTCTGTGGCAAAACTGTTTTTACAATTTTGCTTCCCCAATATTTCTAATTATTTGTTCTGATTGTACTTTTAAAATCTTGTTCCATTTAACTAGAAAATTTAGTGGGTGGCAGGAAAAATATTTTTTCTCTGTTTGCACAGGCTGAAAACAGTTTGGGTAGTTAAAAATTGCAAAGAGAAACCCAAACAAACCCTATGATAAAATTACTTTCTCATAACCAATATTGTAAAATACTTCAATTCTTTCATTTTTTAATGTATGAAATAATTATTAGCATTTCTAGAGTTTATTCAAAATTAACTGTCAATTTCTTTGAAAGATTTGCAAGAGGGGAACCCTGGTCCCATTAAAATCAATTGAAGTTTGCTGTGTGATAGCAATAATGATAGCATTTTACTCAGAGATCTGAGCCATCACTGGATTAATATTATGTGTATATCAGATCCCAATATCAGACATGAAGGACAGATATACTACTGTATTAATTCACAAAAATTAGTTATTTTTGTACATATTGTAATTGTTTTATGTTAATAGTTTTCTTATTAATCTCCCATAAAAATAAAGGGAAAAAATACGAATTTTAAAATCATCTATGTTTTTTATCAATCTCTTAAAGTAAAAGTAGGAAACATGAAAATTGTAGGCAGTTTAAATATTACTCTGGAAAGACCTCAAAGGAATGATGAGCACATCACTATTTTGGAAGGGGAGTTTTCTTAGTTTGAAACACTTTTGTTAAGTTCTGAGCTTCAAAATTATAGTTTCTGACACTGACCCACTGGATCTCACCTTCTCTCAAGATAGATTTTGAGGATGAATGGGCAGTCACATTCTTTTATTCATCTTTCATCTCATAAAAACAAAGTGCTATGCCAATGCCACTGTTCTATTTCCAGGACATGTTGTCTCAGCAGGAGGCTACCTGTGAGATATGATCTCAAAATACCTTGGTTATTCAATTTTTCTAAATATTTTATCCTTCACATCAGTAACACAGACAAGTTTTTCTATGTCACAGGCTATGGCAGCAGTCCAAGATGCTCTGAACAGCACAGACTGATAAAGGGCAAGCAGTTCAGTCCCCAACAGACTTCTTTTCCTTTTTTCCACCTGTAAATCAAATGTTTATCCTTATGAATTACAAGTCACAAAATTTTCTAGGCCAACAGTCAGACCTCAGTGGGTCTAAAGATCTTGTTCCACACGAAAAAATCATACAACGAAGTTAAAAGAGTTCTTTAATCACACTGAAGGAGCAGGATCCTTATGTCCATAACCCATTGTATATTTACCCTACTCTTTATTGGAAACTGGACAATATGATTTGGCTCAATAGTACCAGAAATTAGTAAAAGTTTAATGTTGCTAAACCTTTTCAATTTGTTGTTTTGGTACTCAGCTTTTTTTAATGATACCACTGTGAAAGTCAAATGCTTTTGTCTAAAAACTCCCTGAAGACAGACACAGGATTTGTTTTCTTACAACTTCCTGTATTGATCACCAGATATACCTTAGTAAGGGATCTTAAAAAAAATTATTCTATCGAAACTATAGGGAAGAGAACTGCATATTTGTTGTTATTCCTAAAAATTAAGTTAATAAATTAAATTGCAGTAAATTCCATGTAGTATGCTGGTCTTGTACTCAGCAATGATAAATACCATATGGGGCTATCATTCCAGTGGGATTCTGAGATATAAGAATTTTTCTCCTTGATTAGGTTGCTGTAATGTCACAGAGAAATAAATCAAACAAATAATTTGGGTGTAGCTTCTTCTTAGGTGCCAATATCATGTTTCATTTCTAATTCCCAGTGGATCCCACTTATCACAGGGAAACTTCACCTCTAAGTGCTTATAAAAATATTTTTAATAAATATATTAGAATTTTATTAAATTTTTCTAAGCTTAAGGAGAATTTTTTCATAAGCTTTTTGTTCTGCTCCAATGTTGACCCTTGTAACAGATTAGCTCTTCTATTAGCAAAGCCAAATGCTTATCAGAACTCAGGAAAAGAGCTGAACTGACACTTGACAGAGATTCTTGACATGTGCATTAATAATATATGAATGTTTATTTTCAGTTTTTCACAGTAACATAAGATCACATGTTCACACACTGGCTGAGGTTGGAAGGGGCCTCTGGAGGTCATTTGATCCAAACCCCTGCTCAAGCAGGGTCGTTTAGAGCAGGCTGCCTGAGACTACTCCACACAACTTTTAAGTATCTCCAAGGAGGGGCACTCCACCACCTCTGTGGGTAACCTGTGCCATTTTTTTGGTGACTCTCGCAGTGCAAAGCATTTCCTGATGTCATGTGTGTGCCATTGCCTCTTGTTACTGGGTACCACTGAAAACAACCTGGCTCTGTCTTCTTTACACCCTCCTTCAGATATTTGCATACACTGATGAGTTACCCCCTGAGCCTTCTCATCTCTAGGCTTAACAGTCCCAACTCTCTTAACCTTTCATCGTAGGAGTGGTGTCCCAGTCTGTTACATATCTTAGTGACCCTTTGGTGGACGCTCTCCTGTAGCTCCATATCTCTCTTGTTCTGGATGCAGTAAACTGTGATCCATTCAGGAATAACTCCACTGACTATAGCATAACCTCAGGGCATTGCACTTTTGGTTGAGGGACTGAATACTGGTAGTAATAAAAGGTAGCATAAACAGCCCTTTTTCTCACATAACAAATGGATGTTATTTGGTGGAGGAGCGTAAGAGATGGTTTTAGTTCAGGCTATCACCCAAATCAAGTTTTGAACAGATTTTGTGTACTGGGACATGAAGGAACTGAAGATATTACAGCCTGGTAGCATCAGAGCTATCTGAAGAGAGGTCCCTATTGTAGAGTTTTCCCCTGAGCACAATCCAATCCATTCAGCTCTGTACAGAGAAGGCCTAAAATCTCACCTTTACTGATGTCACATATAGGCTTTTGCTCTAAACATTCTTTGTTCTGAACATTTTATCTGTTGCTTCTGCACCAACTCTTATTATTGACCTGAGTTTACACAGAAGTAGGATATAGTCCTTCTGTAACTTTCAAATAACTTATCCCAGTTGTTCAATAACAGCTGAACCCTTTCCAAGACAGGGATGCACAGCAGCTTAGGAAATATGATGCACATATGACATAAATATGAAACCTGCTATCACTTTTGTAAGGAAACATGGACTAGGATTTAAAAAGAACTGTGTGGATTTTAGCATCAAAAAATTATTTTCAGAGAAGTCTGCAGTCAAGGTGAATGTCCAGTAATTTCAATAGCAAAAAAATGGCATTTCCTTGGCAAGATCTTTTAGTATCTTCCAGATGCCTTTTGTTTCATCTGTCTTTCATAGACAACAGATATTTAAACCTAGCATTATCACATCAAGACCTAAACACATAATACTCATGTCTTTTTCCCAAAATAAACACTAGTCTCACTCATATGAGCGTGTTTAAAAACAAATTAAAATCATACTTTATTTAGCTCACACAAGCAGTCTGGCTCAGTTCACAAGGGAGACTTTTTCCTACTGTACCTGCTCTGCATTGGGTAAATAACCAAGCAAATAACTCACACACCACAGGAGCAGAGTGTGGGAGCTGGCACAGTGCATCCTGGCGCTGTGCCTTAAATCCCAAGCTTGGGACCTGCTCAGCCCCTCCCTGGCCTCATGAATTGTTACTGTATGCAGCTTGGAAGAGTTTTGAGAGCAAAGAATAAGGGAAACCTGCACTGCAGGAGCTAAAGGCTTGCTAAGCAGGCATGATACCAAGATGTGAGTTCAGACCTCTTAGGCAGGAGAGGGTCCTGAATTGGTGTTTCCTGAATTGCAGGGGCCAGTTCTGTCCCTTAGAATTTGGGCCAGTCCAAAGCATTTCACCCTTTCAGGAAAAAAAAAAGGAGAGACCTGTGCTGTTTGCAAGGCACCCACATAAACAGAATAAACAGACAGACCATTTAGCATGAAGAAGTACTTACTACACTCTTTTGGCTTTGAAAGATTAGGATTGTACTTCATACTGGGAACAGGCAAGAAACCTGATCTTTTTAAGCAGATAGAAAAAAGAATATAACTGTAAAGCAAGTGAGGGTAGGAAGTCAGATAAATTCAAAATTAATATTCTCCACTGACATAGTTTGGGTTTTTTTAAAGAGAATACCAACACCTTAGTTATTCCCAACCATTACACCAGGATCCGAATTCCACATACCCTTGGAAATGGCTCATAATGTCAAATCCAGCTTCTACAGTGTTTGTAGAGATAGGTAGGTATTAACCATTCAAAAACTCCATAGAAAAGGTGGAAAAGAAACTGTGAGAAGCTTCCATGTACGCATAAGAACTTTTACTAACTTGGTGGGTTTTCATAATGTAGCTTTTAGTAGTAGACATCATCATTACTGAAGTACAGCTAAATCAAAATTGCTGCAGTATGCTATTACCCATGATTAAGTAACACTGCAATTGCCATAAGGACTCAAGTGTGGCAGCCAACAAATTTACAAGATAGTCTTGCACAAAAAAAAGGGGAGTAGGTGGGGGGTAGCATTAAAATTTTCTTTATAGTTACCCGGAACTCTGAACTTCTTGACTGAAGAGCTTTGGCTGGTACACAATTGCATGACACAGCAATGCATATGGACATACTTTGACAACTTTAGTGCTCTGCCTAGAAAACAAAGGGACTTGTTGCACATGCACACACATATATAGATATATATATTTATAATTATCATAACATTTACATGAAGGTTATGAGACAAAAAATATCACAACACTGTGATATCACTCTGGCCTCATGTTCTGTTTCAAACACAGTAAAAACACCTGCAGCTGTGAATACAGGTGCTTGAAGCAAGTTTGTGTGGTTGTAGACCTGTGGAAGGCTAGGTATAGGATGAACATTGCAATAAGGTGCCCAACATTAGGGAGTTCATAATATGTGTTATTAGGTGCAGTAACAATAAGGCATCTTTAAGTGGGTTAAAGAATTGTCTGGTAGATCCAGAGAATCAGAACTGGCTGGGGATGGCTCTAAAGTTGTTACAGTCAAGAATCAATACCTTGTCCCACAGATATCAGACTTCTTTGAAAATACTGTTGTTTCATGCGTACCACTGACAGGTCTTTGTTTCTTTGAAAGAAACACACACAACAACTGCTATTCAGCAACACTGCATCTGATATGTGGGAAGGTTACAAGATGAAGTCTACCAAAGAGTTCGCTTTTCCCAGTGGCCTTTTTGCCTGTGATCTCAGCCTCTCTTAACATGACCAGTTAAGCACTGCAATGTTTTAGGAACTGTTCTGTCCCTGGCAGACAATACTGCAGAAAATGGGTGCCTGGCCCTCCAATTTCACTCTGGTACTGCCTGTCTGGTCTGTCAGAACCCTTTTTTGTTGATGTTGTTGCATTTTTTCCCCTTTAATGACTAACATACTTTAGTACAGCACAGACTGGCTGCAATGAACAACAAAGTAACAGGGTGAAATTTTAGCATCTGCAGGATACATATCAGCTAAGCAGATCCAGTGATTCTTTCCGCCTTACCACTAGCTTCATAATTGTTTAATTCATCTGTATTTTGGCTACACCAAATAATTCACAGTATTGTAGAAGTTATCAGGATGGAGGGATTACTATTGGCATTTTAGTACATAGAAAGCATAGAAACTTATTGGACATCTAAGGTAGCTGGATTTTCCTGGTAAAATAGCCACTGGTGATATAATTATGACATTCAGATGTTCATCTTTATGTCTCAAGCTTAACAGTCCAGTGAATGGATGGAGCTGATTATGGCTTGCAGAGTTACTGTTTCAAGTTGTCTGTAGGTTCATTAATACAGTATTGCATTGCATGTGCTTAGTTCACAATTTCAAGGTGAACTCCTACCAAAATGACTAAAGATCCTATCTGTGAAATCTCCTGGTATTGTTCCCTCTTCCAAACTGCCTTGGCTAAGATAACTTGCCATTGCATCTGCTGCTCTTCACTTAATTGTTGTTTTCACAAATATTTAAATACAAGGCATGTACTTTAAAGAAATGTTTCCTTTTATTTTGCCTTATGCTAAGCTACACCTGGTGTAAAAAGGACCATGCTACAGCTAAGAATATGTAATTGACAAACAATATTTTCATTTCTAATTCAAACTTCCAGTTATGTTATGGAATTATACAGCCCCACAGCATATGGATTGGCAACATTCTCCCATGTACACACTTTACAGAGGTTCAGTGATCTTGGAAAGAGAAGATGGGGGATGAGACATTACACAATGCAGTAACACAGGACCCCATAACACTGTGAAATTATTGCTGTTGCTTTCCAGCATGTTGGAGGAGTTGGTGCTAATGCTTATTTTTTGCCCTCTTAGCCAAAATGTCACTAGCCACAATTGCTCCTGACAAAATTAATCACATTTTGCCATATGTTTCCTAATGATCTGCAGATGACAGTTTGATAGCAGCTGTTGTACACCAAAGGTATGAAAAATAAACAAAGAATGCATCACCATTAAAAAGCAGAAAGGTTCCTGTAATTACAGATCTCTGTCAGAGTGCAAAGCCTGGGGTATGTAGACAGCAAGGTCTTTTCAATGTATGGATAAAAATGATTTGTTGTGATGTTGGAAGAAGGCATGCACGTGTCAGTAACTCTGCAGTAGTTTGCTTAAGTGAATAAATATAAATTATATCAACTCCTCTATCCTAGCACTCCATAAGAAAATATCCTTACTAGTCAGGCACTATCCTTACGTATCAGTCAAAAATGATTGGTGAAACTATAATATTAGCATAAAATTTGTATCTTACCACCTTGACTCTGAATCCCCTATACAAAGTTCATGCTGTTGTAACATTTTTTATTTCTGATGAGTTTCTTGTGAATTGTGCAAATTAATCATGTGTAACTCAAGTTATCAATTTGCTATGAAAACACTCATGAATTTAATTGCTGATAATTGCATTTCAAAGTGAAAATTTTTCCATCAAATATTTTAACTCAAACCTTGTTTTCAACTTTGATAGTCACAGGGGGTTTTTTTATTGAAGATCATCTTATGCTTTGAAATCTATTCAAGCACAAGATGAAATATAAGGGAAATGCCTGCATTGGGAAAGAAACCCAATCCCAGTGCCTTTACTTTAAAATAAAGAAACAGAAAAATAGCATTTCACTTTCTGGGGAAAAAAAACTAATAAATAAAATTAGGTAAGATATGAAAAGGTATTTTAAGAACAACTCTTTTCAGTTTAGGAATTATCTGATGTTTAAGGTCCCTTCCAAGCCAAAACAATCTAAACTAAAATTTCAGAACATTCTCTAGAACACAGTATATAAGTTAATAGTACTTGTTCAACAAAGTCTGAACTTTGATAGTGAAAATTTAAATTTTTCTAGGTTGAACCAGTCAAGTAACCAGCTGAAGACGTGCAGAAAAAATATCATTATAAAAACTAATACAAAATTCTAAAGGTTATAATATCTTCTTCTTAGGGTTTCTGCATACTCTCCTTTCACTCTGAAATTCACACACAACTACTAGATATGATGAAGATTTGCTAAAAAATATTAAAAGATGGGTTCTCTTTTGTCATGCTGAAGCTCTTTTCTGAGTTCATGCTACTTTGTCCTGGGAGAAAGAATTTTTAAATTTTTATAGCATTGAGGAGTTTTTTTTCCTCACTAGAGGCATCTAAGAGAAATGCAGGGTCAAACATCCAGCATGCCCTCAGCAAGGACTGCATTTTTTTTGGCAATTTTTCAGGCACAGCTGAAGTTATTTGAACATCTAACTATTTGATTTACAGATGCAATCAGGTACCTGCATATACAAGTGATTGTAACTGCAGGTGTTAGATTGGGGACTGTCATTTAAATTCTGCCTCAAAATTTACAAAATAATTATTGTTGAAATTATTTATATGGGTTCATTAAACAAATAATCTTTGATACTTTGTATTCTCCCCATGCCAGGAACTGTTTAAATCCTTAGGTAGCTTTTCTGTTGCTCTCTGCTCTCATTTTCTTCCCTGCTCCATTTTTTTTATATCGAATACGAACAAAAAGGCAAAATTTACTCTGTGTAGGCTGTGCACCTGGTTCAGTTGTAGACGGCTAAAGGATGGGTCAGTCACTTCCTTTTCCATACAAAAACCTGGGAACAAAATTAGATACTTACTAAAAATGGTGCGAGCCATGCATGATTCAGGCTTCAGCTGCATCAATGAAACCATTCTTACTGACACTGGTAAGCCTTTAACAACTGAGCATGATGGCCAAAATCTGGCTCCCCATATTATTAGTCCATCTAACAACCAATCTCAAAATCAAAGGTAATGTTTTCCCCTTCTGTCCTTTTTAGCTGTCCTTTGCCTGCACTTGTAGGAAGATAATCAATACACATGAAACAGAAAGATAATGGAAGACCTTGCTCTTCAAAAGTTTGGCATGAGACAGTGACCTTACCTGATCACAGAGCAATTCTGTCCCACAGACAGCTAGCATAAGGACTAATGCCACCTTACCCATATCTGTAAATTTATGTCCTAACAATTTATAAATTACTAAAAAATACCAAGCAAATAATGTGTAATGATACTCTCTGCACTCTTACAAGAATAATATAAATCTTCACCTGCTGTCCCTGGGGGCCTCTCCTAACATTTCTGTGTTTTCTGGACTGCAGAAGGACCATTAGAGTGACACATAGTTCAGCTGTATTGACAACCCCTGTATTTACTGTTTCTGCACAAGACCAAGCATTCCACTGGGCCTGTGGAAAACTCTGTGGCCTGTAGAGGAAAAAAACCTTCAACACTAAAAACTGCCTTTTTTTATGGACTCTACCAAGTGCTGTACATTTTAATAGTGTAAATTATTCCAAAAATTGAGCCATGACAAAGAAGATTTTAGTATTTCATTTAATTATCTCTGGTAATAATTTTGTTCTTTCCCTCTTACATGAATTTTATCTCCTTTTTTTAAGATAATAGAAAATATAATCCTCTTCTGCAAAAGTGGTGTCTAACTCATTCAGTTTAGCCTGGCAGTTTTCCAGATCATTAAAGATATTTTTCAGTCTTAAATTTTGGCTATGACACAGTCGTCTCTTTACTCTGTCTAGATGAAAGTTAGGAGTATATGTCATATGTTTTCCTTTCATTACTCCCTTACAGGATGCATGTTGGTAAAATTCATTAATAGGAATTACAAAAGCTATTCTTACTTGCCTGGACTCCTGTGAGGGCAAAGACAAGCTTTCCCCAAGCAATACTGAAAACAGCAGAAATGAAAATAATAAAAAATAAAATTTAAAAACCCACCATTACATTTGCCCAAGCAAAAATGCAAATTAATTAATCAGGTTATCTGGAGGAGGGTAACAACAATTAAAATCAGCATCTCAAGAAAAGGAACATCTCTGGGTGGTACCAATGCCAGGAGAGCTTTAGCACAGTGTATGAGCAAGGAGCCAGACAAGAAAGATTTCGTTTTCTCAGGGCTTCAGAGCATCTGCCAAGCCCCATTGAGAAAGGAGTGTCTTCTGCAGAGAGAAATGGTATCCCTACAGAAAGCAAAGCTCTGGGCATGCAAAGTTGTGTGAGGTGACATTTAATAGCCATGGGGCTGTAGCATGTCCTTCTGCTAGCTCCTGAATCATACCACATGTCATCAACAGGATAATTAGAAAGATTTCTACTGACATTAGCAGGCCTTTGGCCAGGCTCCAAGCAAGGTGTAAGTGTATGACTGGTGATGGCAAACAGACAAGGACTTTGCATCAAGCTATAGATGTTATCTGGGAGGTAAATGCAGAATCTGTTTATTATGATTCCTCACTGAAATCTGCAAACATATTTCTGCTTCTTAATATTGTAAGATAAGCATAATTACAAAGGAAATTAGAATAGAATGACAAATGTAGCTAGGGGGTTAGTAGTCATTAACATATAGAGATTGGCCAGGATATTGCAGTGGGGGAGAATGAGACATTAAAAGGTGCAAATGCCAAAATTGTCTAACATCATTTTTCTTAATACAAAGAACAGTTAGTTGAACAAAAAAAAAAAAAACCACCCCTATATAAACTTTAAGGTAGAAATGTAATGCTTTTAGGAATTAGAAATTCCTTACTGAAAATTTCCAGTTACCCTTTATTTCCAGTTATACCCTCTGTAGATTAGCTTGGAGAAATTGTAATGTTCTCTACAGCTATGGAAAATTCTGGAATGCAGCAAAACAAACAAATGAGAACCCTGTAGAAATTAATTAGTGCCTTTCATCCTTCTCCAGAACCTGGCATGCTGTATTGGAAGGAATCATGATCCCAATGCCACCAACCACACACTTGGTGACTGCAATGGGATTTTCGGTGAATCCAATCTCCCCACCGTGTACAGTCCTTCATCTTTCCTATTGTGACATCCAGAGTATTTGGAGTCTCTAATACTCTGTGCAATTAACTTTCATAATTTGATAAGAAAAAAAGCTGTCCTTTTTTGAATATCTCGTTGTTGGTCATCATGACCTTGGGAAATCATCTCCCTCATGAAGGCTTAAAGAGCAGGATAGAGCACATCAGAGACAAAACAATACTGTGGAAACTTCCCTCTTTTCGATTAACATATAAAGTTTTTTTTAATATTACCAAACACCTTTGATTGTCAACTCCTAAACAACTCAACAGACCGTCCTTCCCTCTGCAGGGCATTCACTTCCCTTTCCCTTGGGAAGCAACAAAACTGCTACTAGAGCTGCAAAAAGACAACACAATTCTCTCTTCATCTCTTGCCACATGATAGAGACAAGCCCTTGATTATTTCTGGCTTTTGGAAATACAACAGGTACACAGCAGCCTATGAAATGGCTGCAATGTGCAGCAAAAAGAAGGACAAAAACATCTAAAGATGTGTTGTGTTTTAACAGGCTGTGACACAGCCTTGGCATGTGCCAAGGGGGAAGGCAGAGGGAGCTGCCTGGGAAGCATGTAATGTTTACCTTCCTGACACAGAAACATTTTTCCTGGGCCTGTCATCACTTCTCTTGAATAATTGCCTGGAGGAAAGCAAATGGTTTACACTGCTTCTGTAAGAACAAACCAGTCTGCCTGCCAGCATCACTGGGGCAAGACTGCCCCACTCTCCAGGCATTGGGCTGGGTCTCAACTTGCTCAATAAGCTTTGAAGTGAAATACAGAGTGGGTATATGATGTAAGAGACAGTAGCTGCAGTTAGGGAAAGGAAGGAAGGAAGGAGACGGATGAGACATGTCTATGAAAAATTCTCCTTGGAAGATAGTGCCTTCGCAAAGTCTAGAAAATAACCACTCCTTGGTGGATATGGGAAAGCACAGGGAGGATGTTTCAGGTGTCTGAATTGCCATGCCAAGCACATACAGATTCACTGCCCCTCAAATTGTCCTAGTCAGGACAGACAGACAGGATGATGCCTGCAAGTGTGCAACTGCACTCCAGACAGTATCACTGGAACTTGTGCACATATTTAATGACTGACACAGTATTATGTTGCCAGGGTTGACCACATTTTCTGTTGCAGAGGGAAAGGTGTGTCTAAGCACTGGGCTTCTTTTGAGACCAAGCATCACACCTGCCCCACTGTTAAAAGTACTAATGTGAATATAACACCCTTCTTTCAATCTGTCTGGAGAGACTGTTTATTTGGTAGTATGACAGATACATCATTCTCCACCAACATTTAAAATCAGATCTGAAGAAACACTTCAAAAAATAAAATGAAGATGAAAAAGGACCTAGGCTCTCCAGCCAGGTGATTAGATGCTTTTCTTTTGTTCATGGTGTTTTGCAGAGAATTCAGGCAAAAAGGGAAAGAAGGTAGGATTTTCTGATGGGCAAATGTGTGTGTCTCAGCTTGGAGTGGCCACAGAGAGAATCCCTCTCTGCTTTTCAGTGAGTGACTGATTTGTCTGTGACAGGACAGGACAGTTAGATGTAAGAAGCCAATGTTTGTTACATAGTGTAAAATCATTGCTTAGATTCCTTTTATTTTACAAAATTTTCAACCAGGAATGCACCCTTTGCATTACAGTGCAGGATAGGAACTAGCCACCCTTAAGAGCTGCTAGAGAAGTGGTTCCTTGGTGTGATGAAAAATGTGTGATCTTTTATTTCAAACTGAATTTAGAGAACACCTTTTATTAGACCAAATACATGGTTGCCAGTGAAACTTGCATATGGGTCCAGAGATTTTCTTTTTTCACTTATTTTATGCCTAGATCTGTGAGTTTTGATGACGCCTAATCGAATAAAAAGGAAATTAGAGAAAAAGGCAGGAAAGAGAAAATAGTAGAGGCATTTGTGCATTTGGTAGAGGTACAGAGAAAGATAATAGTCCCTTTGCTACCAAAAGAAAATGGGTCAGCAAGGTTAAAAGGCACTGGAAACAACACTGGTGGCAATGTAATTTCTGAAAATGAAAGTGGTTAGGATTTTTACTGGCCTGTAGAAGAACTATATGGTAATAGTACTGCAGCTGGTGAATCTCAAAAGGCAGCTGAGGAATAAAAGCATGAGGTGCTGCCAAATGACCTCCCTGGAAGCCATGGTACCATCAGTTCCAGTGGGGATGTACTTTACAGACTTCCCTACAGGATGCTTTGCTTGGCCCTTCAGCCCATCAGCTCTGGAAAAGGTGGCAGGCACAGAAGTATTCATTTTAGGTTTTAACACTGTAAACATTAAAAAGGATTTTTTGCTCCCTTTTCCCCTTCACTTCCCTTAGCCATTCACGGTCCCTGGCTGCGATGGGATCAGAAACAGGCAGAAATGCAAGCCGCCAGTGCCACTGGCAGTGAGTGGGTGGCGCTGGGGTGGACAGTACCCCATCTCTCACCACACATCAGCTCTGGTCTGATCTGCTGGGAGCAAACTTCCTCTTTCTTAAGTGCCTGCAGTCCTCACTGCCATTTACCCGCTGGTGTATGGAGACAGATCACTTTTACAGGCAGTGGTTGTCTTCCTCTCCATCTGTTTGCACACTGAGAAACAGGGGGAGAGCCTGATTGCAGTCTAATGTAACTTTACAACACTCCATCACTTAAAATAACCCACCGAAGCGTCCTTTCCACTAGAGCTGGTATGCATGCGTAAAGCATGGAATCCCATAGATTTTAGCCCAGTTCACACCATTGCTATGTAAGCTTGGACACAAAGGGATAGTAGGAGAAAGAAAACATTGAATATTTTCATGGTTTAGTTCACTATTTTACCTTAACTGGAAATAAAACACTTTTGTGTTTTAGGGCTGTTTGATCTTTGCAAAAAGCATGAAAATGGCTGATGAAAACAATTGTTAGGGAACG
>NW_008236217.1:10505027-10516325 GCF_000691975.1 Corvus brachyrhynchos | reverse complement strand
GGAAAGATTTTCTATTGGGAAAATAGAGGCTCTGCAAATCAACATATCTCCAGGGAAAGACCATTTTTATGGAATTTTCCCCATCATGATAATATAAATTTAATACTTTATGTTTACATTAATTTCTGCATCCAGTTAGACCAGCATTGTGCGTGATGGCACTTGCAGCCAGAAAATACTCTTCCTTATTCTCCCCAATGAGCCAAGCTTTTTGTTTGATCTGCATCTCCCTCATGCACCAGAGTTTTTCACTGATGATCATTTGCTCTGATGAATCCCTCGATTTCCAACTGAACTCAGAAATAGGAATGGAAGAGAAGGGAAACCAAGAACCACATTACAAACAGGCATTAAAGAAGCCCAGACATAGTGATAGCAAAGTCAAGCTGAGCTAGATGGGCTGATATTGCCAGTTCCCTTTGATTTTAAGTAATTTAATTCTGAAAAAGCTCTTAAATTCTTGATTGCTTGTTCTGAATCAGGTTTGGATTTAAGTGTACTTATATTTTGCTTAGACATATTTGACTGCTAACAGAGGAATCAATAAAAGACTGAGATGGAGAATAAATTCTGTAAATGGTGTGGCAAGTGCAGGGAACACAGGAAGGCAAAGCCCTGATGAAGCACAGAGGGGTGAAGAATTAAAGGGAAAACATGAAAGGACAAAACTTGCTTGATTTCAGTAGAAGTTTGATTGTGACTGTCTTTCAAACTGTGTCATGCACCACTGTCGCCTGACGTTGCCATGGAAGCAGGAAAGTTTCTCACACTGATACTTGTGACACCAGCACACTGGGATTTCCTGTCAGACTAGAGACAGCTACTGAAATCCTCTTTCACCTGATCCTTAGGTGTCCCTTCTTAAGGGTTCACAATGGACAAGGAAGAGGACTTTGGGTGAAAAGTCATCATCCCTTTCAGGAGCCATGCGGACACCCCTTTCTGGCAGAAGAGCTGTGACAAGCCATGCCTGGGAAGGTGCAGTCCTCATGGTATGTCGTGACCATCTGGTTAGCTCCATGGGTCTGCACCATCTAGAAGAGCTAGAGGCTGCCAGGGTTAAGTACAGAGGCTTTCTGTAATTCTCAGGCAAGGAGAATGCTGCTACATTGGGAATACCTGGGGGTATGGAGGGTGGTGTCCTTCTTTTCCTGTGTTATAATATAGTCTGTCATATATAATCTCTCTGCTGTAATTAGGAATAATTCCTAATCCATGCTCTGTACTAAATATATTTCTTTAATATATTGCTTGTTTAAACTCTAGTTTTATGATATGTTTTTCCTCTGTTTTAATTAGGAAATGTGATAAAGCTATTCAACGAAGTGGAGAACAAGGTCTTATCAAATGAAAACTTGCGAAGGCTGCTTTATGACAGAAAAGTGATAAAATAATAATGCAAGTTCTTTCATTTTTGACTGGCCAGATTTACCAGTACACCCCAGACACATCACTTCTCAACAGCCACAAAAAACAGCTGTAAACCTGGATTAACCAGGCTGTTAAATCGAGTTTACAGCTGCTTTGCATCACCAGAATGGCCCAAAGCAAGCAGCACATACCAGTGAATATGGGTCTAATTGTACACTAATGAACGATGAAGTAGTTTAGGATGCAGTATTCACTTTGGCAGAATGAAAACGAAATCTTTATATAGAGCAGATATGTTAGAATTTATCCTGGCTTTGCTCAAGGGGAAAAATTCATCCTCTTTTATTCTGAGTGGATTATAATTAAGAAAAGCATCAGAGAGAAATTTTTCAAGGTTAGAAATTTAAAAGAGCTTTAAGAATACATCCCCTCTTTCCAGATAAATTAATGGCTGCTCAGGCTGGAGTTACAACAAGTGGAACTCATAGTTTAATTATAAAATAACGGTCAAAAAAACCTGCTTAGGTAAGCATGTGTTTCCATTAGGGAAGAAAAATCATTACAGAAAACAAGATTAAAAGTTAATGTTGCAAATCTCATTGTCTGTATAACTTCATTAATGCTGGATAACTACTGTATAATTAGCACGGTGTTCATTGTAGAAATCTATTAAAACAGTTGAAATTAAGTCCACCTGCTTAGTCTGTAGTTACCTTAAAAAAACCCCAAGATCAGAATATCTTTCCGTGCTTTAAGACATCTCCTCTGTAAATAAAGCTTATGGCCTTAAGGCATTCGTTTTGCTGGGAATCCAACAGTCTTCGATATAATTTGACAAACACAGAAAGCATAAAAACTCCAGATGACTGGTTCTGGTTTGTATATGCAATGAATCATGCTTAAATTGCAGGGAAAAGCTGGGACAGGACAACTCAGGAGCAGAGTAGTACATTTCCCTCTTCACTCTCCCAAGCCTTCACCAACAGTAGTGCGAGACATGATCTGGAGATCTGGGCCCTCTGTAGTGAAGACTCCTGCATCACACATCCCTCCAGGTCACTCCTGAAGCTGAGAAGGACCTGGCCTTTCAACTTGACTTACCTTGGAGGCTCTGCCTTCCAAAATCGATTGTCAAACCATGGTTTTCATTGAAGCAGAACTGAGCCTATTTTCCCAGGCTGGGCACAGTCTGACTGTGGATCCATTCATGCAGCCAGGGTTACTGTGTGATACTGTGTTCCCTATCGTCCGGCTGTACCTTTCAGGCAGATCCGAGAGAAGTGGGGGGAAGGTGGTGGAACTCCTTCGGCGGCTGTGTTCAAAACCACAGATAACTCGCCTGCTCTCTCCCCAGCTCTCAGCTCTGCAGCAGGGCAGAGAGTTGCATTCTCTTGCTTTTTTGCTAGCTTCTTGTTTGTTACCTGAAGCAAGGAGCTTTCCTGGGACTGTGGCTTCTTCTTTTTTCTCCTAGAACAGTTCAGCTCCGGGCCAGATCACCATCACCAGGAGGCCCCACACCGTGGCCCAGAGGGGCCCATGCAGCACCCCTGCTCTGGAGAGAGCAGAGCCACACCTACAGAAAGGACTCTGGATCTACCAGGTCTTCTCCACAGCGAGAGGTTTTATTGTTTAACATTATTCATTCTCTTGTGCATGCGTGCACCCTGCTTGTTAAATAAACAGCTTTTTTTCACTTTTCTCCAAGAAATTTCTTTCCGAACCTGGTGGAAGAGGGGCTGTTCTATCAGAGGACCCATTCATTTTGGACATTTCCTCATAACTTGTCTCAAACCAAGACACAGGCGCAGGCTGAGTTGAGCACAGCTTTGCATACTGAGCCTTAGCCCCCATCCACACAGACACCCAAGGCTCTGCCAGCTGTGCACGAGCCCATGTCCCTCCTCTCAGCTGGATGGTGGTTAGCTTAGACCAAGGGCTGTTCCCACCACAAATACGTCTTCCCCTTCGCAGCTGAGCAGCAGCCAGCTGGCCCAGAGCACGAGAACAGAGAGATGTTCGCCTGTGAAACACCGTGTAAAGTACCAGTAAAATATTACATTCATTTTGAAAATGCATTACCCCAAGAGGGGTAAAAAATATACCAGCTTAAAGAAAAAGCCAGGAAAATCTGGTCTTTAGGCTGTAAGATATTTAACCTTTTTCATTGCTGAGTGCTGAACATCCCACACAATTTCAGTGATAATAACAGCAGTAACAATAATAAAAGGAAATCAAAATCTGAAACAAAGGTGGAGCTGAACTCAAAATACTAACGGTATTCTGAAAATTATGCACCTAAGAGGCACAATTTAGAAAATCATACTTAACCAATGGGAAGAGAAAAAAGGAGGAAAACCTTATGAAAAAAAAGGAAGAAACTATTCAGAAAAGTCTTTCGTTAATGAAACTACAAAAGTGAATGATGAATCAGATTGTGGCATGTCATTAAAAGGAAGTGCCTCTTCCCTATGAAAATGGCTTTTATCCAACTCAAAAATACAATTTTCATGTTGTATTTAATGGGGATCTCACTTCTTAGGAAAAACCCACATGCACAAAAAATACATTTCCAGGGCCAATATAAAACCTTTTGATAAAAGTAACTGCTTCAAACAAGCAAAAAGCTTGTGGACACATTCATAAATGACAATATTACAACAATAATAGAAGATGGTTGTTTAAAAGATGCACACTGCTAGTGCTTCTCTTTTTTACACAGCCCAAGACATACTTTATTATAATAAATCCAGTCAAGTCCAAATGGAAAGATACTGCTAACAAATATGTGCAATTCTCTGACTATAATCCCACAGGAAATATATTGCTGCATGTCCTTACAGACCAGTCTCTCAGCTAGCATAAAATTTTGTCATCACCTTGTTCTCAAAAGAACGAGCCCAAATTACACCCAAGGAGGATCTGGACTCCCATTTGTTGTGACTATGTCTCTTTTAGTGCTTCATTATTATCTGCATAGATGAGCAGATTAACTGGGTATCTCTGTCTGGGAGGATAAATATACTTGTATCTGATATCTAGGAGGAAGGGTGGATGTTTTTCTGGATACCTGCTCCCAGAGACTAGATTGGTTTATGGAGGAGTCTTCTGATTCTCATTTAGGGAACAGTTAACTTTTGGGTCAGATTGCACGTGTTTTGGGAACAGTTTGCCTTCTGGAAGTAGGATCTTGACAGACAGGGGACAGAAGGCAAAAAAGAAGAAATAAGGTGCTATTTCACTCTCAAATTAGGGCTATGCATCTGTGGCTGCTAGGCAGGGGCAGACACAATTTCAGCTGCCAACAAAAGGCCATGGCTAAGCTCTCCTTCACTGCTCAGTGGGGAAAAAGAGTGACAGAAGCCTGATGTGCAGTGGATGCTCAGTGAGTCCATGCCCATCCACCAAGGACATTGAGAAAAATCAAGCACGTCACTGTGAGTTTGTCCCTGCATATGCTTTCATGGAAACTTGTGTCCTGGGGGATAGAAGATGTTCATCTCCAGCTACAACAGCAAGCACTTAAGCATTTGTGTAAGTGCATTAGTACCGTATGGAGCTCTCAGTCCAACCATTCTCCACTTAACCCATACTCTAAGAAATATTCAGCACTGAAAAGGCACTGAAATATTTTATGGTGCACGGTTAGCCTGCAGTATGAAACACAGAGAATTTGCCGGTAATACAGTCCCTGGTACCCAAGACTTCTGTTAGGTTAGGGTGAGAAGAGAAGCCTCTCCCCGAATGCTTTGTTCTGTTATGGTAATCTACCCCAGTTCTGCATTCCCGGCTGGCTGTTGGCTGGTCTGCCCCCTTGCTACCTAATATGTTTCATATCCCAGAAAGTTCTCCACTCCAAGTTCCTCCCATTGGCCTTTGCCTCTTGCCACACTCCCAGAGCTTCCCCATGGGTCCCCATTCCCTAGTCCTGCCTTTGTACTGTCCCCCGTGCTGTCAGAGCATTGGTTTCTGTTGCTAGCCCCAGGCCCATACTTAAGCCTGAGCTTTCCATTGTTGTCGTCTTTGCCTCTGGAGCCCTCCACAGCGTGGATGCGATAAACTGCTCCTGTGGAAATCTATGCAAGACCCTTCCTGCCTCTTTGCCATTGAGCCATATTACTGCAGCTACCCGTGTGTTTGTGCGTGCATGCGTGTGTGAGCATGTGTGGCTGATCTTGCTGAGCAGCTTCGCTTTGGAGATGCTTTTTAGAGATCACTACACCTCGCACTCCGGCACAGAAGCTGCAGAGCCAGAGACAGCGATATATTTCAGGATCTGTGTCTCTGTTGGAGTCAAAATGGCTCAAGGTGAACCTTACACTGATTTAAAATAACTTGGAGGACATTAACTCTGAGTGTGCAGTACAGCAACCAGCTATTGCCTCCCTTGGTTTAACTTATTTAAAGAAGTTGTTTTGCATGCCTCCATCACATGTGAATGTAAATCCTTACACTCATCTCTGAAATGTCTGAAAATGGCCCTTTCTGGGATTAGATCACTGGATAACTCATCTGATCTGGTACCACATTTCATGTGTTATAACTAACACAAAAAGAAGGCTGGTGTCCCACCTGTCTGTACACCAAAAGCTAGGAGGATGCAAACAAGAAACTGGGTGAGATTCCTCTAAGAGAAGTGTTAATGATCAGACAAACAGGGACTAATTACAGGCAAACCAGAAGGCCTACATTTGACTCCAGGAATACACCAGACCTAGTGGCAAAAGAAGGTCCTATCAGATTCCTAAGAACATATCCTTTCTCAAGAAGAAACAAAGAAATTCAATTAATACCACAGATTTAATTCAAAGCACTGATAGAAAATCTACTGTGAGCGGAGACAAATAGATATTTAGCACGAAAGCCGAAGGTCGGACAAGGCAGATTACTGATCTTCCCCCTTCTAAACTAGCTTGGTTTCTACATTGCTTTAAACATGAAGCTGCAAGTTATGCAACGTGATTTTGCCAAGATGCAAGTTTGGAAAAGATCTCTGTTAGATACAGTTGAATATGTTGGGGCTTTCATACCAATGCTACATCTGATTTTCAACCAAATATAACCTCTTGAAATGTGTTGTAAAGTGGAAAAATAATGACAAACATGCTATTTTCTCATATAAAGGGAAAAAAGCATTTCATACACTATTTTGCAGTAATAATTCTTGGTTAAAGATCACCTTTTGTTAAAACGTTACATATGAAGAAACTTGGGAAGAGTTTTGAGATTTTTTGTTTCTTCATTTTAAGTTTGGATAAATCACTTTATTTAAAAACAGCAAGATTGTCTGAACAAGATAGTTCAGCTTCTATGGAAAAACACAGTTGTCAATCTAATCTAGTTTCCAATAAAAGCAAACAAGCAGGCTAACTGCACTGAAGAGATTTCTCTTATAAATGAAACATTGTGTGTGTTTCAGGTACAACAATCCTCCAAAATCCCTGCATTACCAATTTTTATCCATGTTCTGACAGTTAGATACACTTAGGAAGGAAGATCTTCCGGAACCGCTATGTCAATATGCTAAACACTGCTAATGAGACCTAAAAGATTTGGGTTGGGTTTTGTTGCAGAGGTAACATTACAATTCTTAATTCATAAGAAAAAACAAGAAAAGATCACTTTTTAAAAAATATATTTATTTCTATTCAAAGCATGATTTACGAATAGACAGAATGATGGACCATATCCCATTATAGATATAATCCATGGGGTCTGGTGTATCATATTTATCAACAAAGATTTGAGAGCATTACTGTTACATCCAAGTGAGTTCTGAAAAAGCAAAAAATCCATGTTTTCTGTATATTCTCTCTAAATATACATCTGTGTTTTGACAGGCATATATATACATGTGTATGTCTACAGACATCTCTACAGTGAAAAAAGAAAAGAAACGTACCAAAAGAGTGAGAAATATTTCTGACAAAGAAATAACTAGCACATATGTTTCTCACTTAGACTACCGGGACAGCATTGGAGAAATTGGGTTTCTTGTAAGGTTTCTGCTTTGATTTGTCTCCAGAGCACAGGATGGACACCTGTCTCCTCTTATTCTACCATGTGCTGGCAGAGATTGCACATCTCCTGTCACTAGGTCCCTAATGCTAAGGAACCACAGCAGGGTGATGGCAATCCCCTCTATAGTTATCATGTCTTGGGCACATCTGTGGAGACAGAGAGCAGTGCTGAAAGCCACAAAAATAGGCCATGCTACATAAAACAGCTTTTTAGGAGTATATGCTTCAAAACTTCAGCTTGAATATCAGTCTTAAAACTGCAAAACTCTCTGTCTCAGGCCTTTTTAGTGCTAGAAGTGAATTCTGAGTGTCTTTGGTATTATCCGCTTCCTGTCATAGGAAATATCCACTTCCTTTTCTTTAATTCTACAGATTATGTAACTCTTACGTAAACAGAATCTGACAGTTTTTCAGGACTCTTTCTTGGTCTTCTGACTTTAGGACTACTGTATCTTTAGGGAGAAATATAGGTGTTTGCTCAGGAAAGGAAATAAATGTGTGGAAGGTTAGCCTGCAACAAAGAGGGAAAAAGATGTCAGTTTGAAACTGCTCAAAAGTTTGGGTGTTGAATGAAGTTTCTGGAGAAGACAGTAGCAGGCAGATAAATTTCTTGAAACCACCGTATTACATTTCTAACCTAAAAGATCTCACCTGCTTGACTTCCCAGTGACAGATGAAATCATGTAACACATACATTAGAAATGTATGTAGAAATGTGTATCAATCAAAAAACAGTGAAAATTTTCTACCCTTTTGTCTTTCTCTTTGTTACAGCAAGAGACAACAGAGGAATGAGACAATCCATCATAGCTTGTACACTCAGACTCCTAAGGCTTGCAGGATGCTCTGTAATTCGTGATTTGACCTCTTGGTACCTTCCTCTTGCTAAGGTTCTCACAGAAAAAAATTATGTGCCAATGAAGAGTGACACAAGATTCATCTTGTTTGACTGGCTAGGTCACAACAACAGTTTGGGTTAGGTCTATAGCCATATGTGATGTCTGGGAAAGATATAGTGAGGCTCTGTGGAATTACTTCCTACAAGCATCACCAGCAAAGCCACAAAATACACCTAGATCTATTAGATGGAAGATCAGGTGATCCATAATACAGCAGCAAGCAGAACAACATAAATATCTTGGATTAAAGAAAGCAAAAACCAATCTGAATAACAATGGGTAGCACCCTGCACTGCAATTGTGTGCCCACTGCTCTGCTCTAGCACATGCAATGAATATGGTGCTGTAAGACTAATGCCATAATTTCCATGCTGCTGCCACTTGGCTGCCAGAAAAGGAATGGTCAAATTCAGAAACCAGGACAAACTACTGACCTTGGGTCTGGCTAGTCCTTAGTTCCTCAGTGGGTGGGCTGAGCTCCCTGGCTGGTGCTTGTTTGGCCTGCAAAGTGCTGCAATGTCCTCTGGGAGATGAACCAAGGTACTCACTGCTGGCCCAGGTTCAAGAGTTGGGAGTACATGTTTGTGCTCCTGTTCACTCAGCATCTTCTGCACCTGCATCTCCTACTAGCTCATTATTGTTGTTTAATCAACCATTTGTCATCCTTGGACACTATGGGCCAGCAATCCCTCAGGTACCAGCCTCTTGCCAGGGCAACACAGAGGCACTCTATAGATCTGCTAGTTCACTGATAACAACAACCTTCATGGTGTTGTATAAGCCTGAGACCCAGATTGCTAGAGATATTTGCTTACCCACTAGGAAGGCAGCAGTGGGAATCACAGAGGGATAACATGCTCTTCCTATCTGGCCACCTTTGCTCTTCCTATCAGGTCATATATTAATTTACTGAATACAACTGTATACAATGAGTCCTGCCACATCCAGCAGTGATGCACTGCCCTCATGCACACACACACCTCACTCACTGCTCTGCTATTTACCTCTGATTTATGGTCCACTGGCAATCCATATGGAATGGGATTGAAAACGTTGCACTAACTGAATCAATTATAGAGCACTAGATTTATAGCCCACCTACTGTATTTAAAAATAATTGAACTGTGAAATGATTAAGTTAACTGAGAATTCCTGTAAGTTTGAGGGTTAGTTAATTACAAATGGCAATTATGGAAGAACAGAAGTATATTAAGCAAGAGTGGCAAGAATAATCTCTGGTACTTCAGAGGTCTGTTTTTAACTTCAGTATGTATGAGCACTCATCAAACCAATGAATCTACAAGGTTTGAATCTTCAAGAAAGAAGAGTTAAAATAGTATCAAATGTACTAGAAAAATATATTAATTTCTGAGAAAGCAATACTGAAAATCAGGCTAATAATGAAATAAAACTAAATAAATATTGGGGAAATAGGCAAAAGTGGGAAATTGCAAATACTAAAGAAAATTGCAAATACTAAGGAAAATATTTGTGCTGAAATAGTTGTATGACAAATATGGAGACATACATGGAGAAACAGATTCAGTGCATCATTTTTAGAAAGACGTTTTAATAATACAGGATGAGGCAAAGAAGACAATTCGAAGTGGCCTTTATTGAAATCTGTGATTCTGGTCACCATAAGAAGAAATATTACAATAGCATTTTAAGCAGAAAAAAATAATTGGAAAAGCTCAGATGATCTTTAATTGTAACAAAGGACTGAGTAATGAAGTCACAAATATACTCTGCTAAAAAAAATGAATACACAGACAATATTGTCACAGTCCTAAATGTTTTCTTCTCCTTTGTATTTCACCAAGTAAAATGGGTGACATTTCTGACTCTCAGACACATTTACTATGGAGTGAAAGCTATGGAAGAAGTCTCCTAAATGTCACCTCAAGAAAAACTATGTAAATACACTTCCTTGAGAAGACAAAACTTTGGTCATTGCAGAAACACTAGCATTTCAGGGGCCCAGAGAAGGGAATATACAGAAAAATCTTATCAGGACATCCTTTAGACAAAGTGTTTGCATTCAATTATGTCAACAACAGGCTTCCCATCTGCTTCAGAAGGAAGAGGAGATTAATAAAATTAGCTTTCACCAAGACAGAGTTAATCCCCACTTCCCACTCCTGTCACTGTGGAGAGGCAGGCTGCAACATGGTCCATGTGGTTCATGAGCCACTTGCCCCAGCACCCTATGCTGGTGGTGAGATCTCAGGGACATGGCAAGGTCACAGCTGTCCTTCTGGCCCTGCTCTTCCACCCTTTTCCTCCCAAATTCCATTCATCACTTGGCCCAGTGCAGATGGCCCCCCGTCTCCTGATAAATCTCCTCATCTTATCCCAGTATGAAGTTTTTTTAACATCCTCTCTGGCCAGAGTGCCCATTTGACAGTATCACAAAAGTCTTGTTTACTAGATTGAGAACAGAGCTAGTCAAAACCTTGTATTTATTGGAAACAGTAATATTTTGCAAAAAAAAACCCAAACTGAGGTGAGTTACAGAAATAGTACTGGCGTAGTATAGATGTCCATTTCAAATGACCTGATGTTTCATTATGCACTTCCAAAAAGTTTTCTGGTTTCTTTTTTTCATGTTTACATTGATTTTATAGAGTTTTGCAACATCAGTAGTGGGTGCACACTGCATGTCATATGATAACCTCTTATGTTTATTTTATAGTCAAATTATCAAAAGGCTTTATTAATAATGATTTACCATCTTCTTTTCAGGCTCAAAATGTCTTCTCTCTGAGTTGTATTGACAGTTTGTGTGATAATAATAGCTTTTTCCCTAAGAAAAACCTTTTCAAGGATAGTTATCTTAATAGCCTGTAGAAACTTCATTTATCCTGTCAAGTAACTATTCACAGAAGTAATATCATGAAGTCAATATGACATGATCAAGGGGAGAACTGATGATCACATCTGGGCCACATCTCCCTAGTGATTTGAAAAAGCCTGATATGTGGAGACCCTTCTTTGATTATTAGGTTCAG
>NW_008236217.1:10463489-10504942 GCF_000691975.1 Corvus brachyrhynchos | reverse complement strand
CAGCAGGAGCTGAAGGGCTTCAGCAGCATTAGAGGCACTCAGCATCTCCCAGGATCAGCACTCCAAGCTCCAGTAGTCAGGTATCTCTTGATGTACCTGAAAGAGGTTCTTTAACACTTCCTTATAACAAAATCCTAAACATTTAGTAGATTGTGAAAAAATCTGTCATAAGCAGTAAGCCCTTTAGAATAGTGTAAATTGACTAGTCATGGGAAAAAAAAAACCCCACACCTAACAAGAGAACACCCAGGAAAATGGATTGCTACCCTGACTTCAGAAACCTACTGGGCAGCCGCTGAATTGTCTGTGCAGTTCCTTGGCATGGTGTTATTAAAAAGAAAAGCCAGGAGAAAGTTCCTCATAATCACTTCCACAGTTTTGATGGTATCATTGGAATATACCTTTGGAGCAGAAATCGCACTGTGAAAGCACATAGCATTATTCTCCGATAATTTTGTTTATTATTTTCATCTGCTGTGCATTTTTTACCATATATTAAGTATGTTGGCTTTCCCAGCTGTTTCATAGCAATGGCAATGGCTGATCTGTACAGTACAACCAACAGCCCATGCAAAATTTCATAGAAGCAGTTTTCAGGGTGCATTGAAGGACAAATGGAGGCATCACAGATGTTTGGATGTGATTTGTCTTCATTTTATCTCTTAAAGAAATTCAAATACCCTTTCTGTCTAGCATGATAATTTGTTTAGCGTAATGTGCATTTGGTAATGATAACAAGGGAGACATGTTTAACCTAAGGTACTGCACATTGCACTCAAAAGAATTGGCTCTTTAAAGTGTGCTTGAATAAACTGAGAATTTAAACTCTCAGTCCCTGTGAACAGCTCCTCTGATATTGTGTTTGTATGAGAGGAAAACTTTTAGGACATCCCTAGGAAACTAATCCCCAGGAGGGCTGAAATTCAGAGGAGGCTAATATGTCTGCACCTTTGATTGACTCTCCACACAGCAAAGCCAGATGGGATTATGTCAAAGCCTTTAACAAAAATACTTGGGGAATTTTAAACCCAGAAGTATCTGCAACCTTTAGAATCCAGGATCCTTTTCACTAGGTCTTCTTTTGTAATATTTCTGACTTACACATATGCAAGTCACTTTGCAGGGATGACAGGAGTAAATGTCATTAAAAGTCTCCGTGTAGTCTTCATGCACGGCCATGTAGCAGACACTGCTGAAGTATGTCAAAGTAAGGTTAATTTAAGAAAAAGAAGCACATTTAAGCTTCTTTACTTTTGTTTGTCTCCCTAAAATTACTAAATTTACTGTAAATTTAGAAGTTCAACCAGTGATTTGTTCATATACTGCTTACAATCATTTTACAAGGCAAGAATTTACGTATGAGAAAATGCCTTGAAAAATCTGTCTGAACTAAGTTCTTTTCCAAAACTTTGATTCACTCACTTAGCACTACAATACAATGCATAATTTGCTATTTATTGACAGCTCAGTGTCTGCGCAATAGTATCAAAGTCATACTTTCTGAAGAGCAGTAAGTATGCAGCAGGAAGGTTAGTGCAGCAGAGCAACTCACCTCTGGTAAGATTAGAAACACCACTAATTTCCAGAACTATGTTTTGACAAGCAGCAATACAGGAATCTTTGATAAAATCCTTTTCTTTCCAGTGAGAGAGACCACTATGTCATTTAATTGCATTTGAAGAGGTTTTAAACGACAGGTTTTGTTCTGAGTAGGTGGTGACAGTACTGCAGAATTTCACAAGATGACTATGATAAATGCAGCAGCAAAGGCAAAGACGGCTTAATAGACAAGGAAGCTCAGCACCTATTATTACTGCTCTTTCAAGAAGTGGGATTTCCTTAAATCAATTTCATATTTCAAGGGGTTTTAGTCAGCATTCAAAAAAATTGTATTTAGAACTTAACAGATGAAAATCTACAGACACAGCCCTGGAGATTCTGGTTAGTGTAATGGAAATTGGCTGTGAATGTCTAAAGAAATATGTTTGAAGATCTCACTGTCACATAGAAATGAAAAGTCAAGCCTACTTAGCACTTCAGCTTCGTGTCATAATTATTTTTCCTTGTCCAGCTTTAAGTTCTTGTGATCTGTCTTTTCTGGAGGGATCAGAAGATTTTTTTTTAAACATTCACCTCTCAAAATGGATATTTCAGGTTCTCAGAAAAGCCCTCCATAGCCCCTGGAAACCATGTCATTCAGGTAGCCAAGGGAGCCAACCCAATGTCCATTTCACATTTTACTAGTGGCATTCTGCTGTAAGATCAGTCTCATTTGGAGACAACCCTAAGTGATTTTGCTTCTCTGTGCAGGTCAATGGATAACTAAATGCCTGTGAAATAGTACCATGGCAGCAAGGTAATACACCTATATTTCCTTTAATGACAGTTTTTGTTTTTCACTACCACTCTACCCCATTAATCCCACCCTGAGAGCTGAAAAACGAGGTTCCATATATCCAGGTAATGGGTTGCATGTTTTCAAGGTCTCCTCCATATCCAAGTCTTCCTAACTCTTGAAGAACCATTACCAAAGTTCCTGAATTCTTTCTCATCTTACACAATGCTATAAAGCACTTTATACTTCAATGAATTCCTGATGAGGGTTGCTCTCCACCTTCCATATGCCAGCCCCAAGATCTGCTGAGTAACAGGATACAAAGTCAGCTTGCTCTACATTTGCAATCTGTAACAGGGAAAAATACTTGCACATTAGAGCTTACTCTTGTTGGAGTACAAAGCAAGTAGAATTTATTCTACTGAGATTATAGTAGGCAAACCCATGTTTCTTCTCAGAAGGAAACAAGCCTGTTCTCACCACACGGCTCAGGGCCTGTGTTCTGTCTCACTGCCCATCCAGCTCAGCACTGAGCCCAGACTTTGACCCAGCGTGGGCCAGGGTGGATGACCTAGAGCTGTTCTGCTCAAATTCACTTGCAGTCTCTGTTGGGGTACCTTATTTTTAATGGCACTGCAGCCCAGCAGCACCCTGCTTTGGAGCTTCCCACCTTTCCTGGGGAGCTCGAAGGAGTCATGGGGCAATGCTGCTAGCAAGCGCTCCCCTTCCATCCACAGCTGATCCTTCACTCCATAAACACCTGCAAAGTAATCTCAGAGTGTGGTGGAAAGGGGGTTTGCAGCAGGCTGGACACAGATGTGTGTCCACAGTGTGATGTGGGATTTGTCAGAGGCATCTTTCTCTCAGATGGAACAGCCGCATCCTTCCCTTCTGTCCAGGATGGCTGCATGCTGACTCGTACAGTCTGTTCTGAAGTTATTCAAGGTTTTTACTTCCCCCTCACCCTTTAATTTTATATGACATGGGGATTTTTGGTAGCAAGTCTTGGACCCTTGTTTCTATGAGCATGCCATTCATGGTTACCTCAGAAAGCCCTGCCTGGACTTGTTTAGAAGAGTAAGTAACAAATCAGATAAAGTCTGTGTGACAGGGCAAAATAGAGTAAATCACTTTAAGAGCATAAATCAGCCTTCTGCTGCTTGTCCTTGTAGAGGTTAAAGACAAAGTGACAAGCAACAGAGATCAAGGAATAGAGTAGCTAAGCTGTCTTGCAAGGAGTTTATAATCTTCTGGTAATTAATCAACAATAGTGGGGTCTGATCTGCAAACACCTACAATAACTGCTATTCCTCACCCTTTTGCCCAAATGGAACAAAATACAGAAGTGTCTCAGATCTGTGAAAATGGGCAGGGATCTTGAAATATCCCGACATACCAGCTGGAATAATTCAGATGAAAATTTTTACACAGATAGGGTTTTAGCTTTGAATAATAGGAGATGGGAAACCTGGAGCTTCTTTTCCCCCCTTTTTTTGTTTGCTTGTTTCTTTAATTATTCCTATATTAAAAAAATCTTACTATTCTATAAAAGATTACTTAGCATCCATTAAAGTACTTTCCTGGCATAGAAATTTGCAGAAGGAGAGTATTCATGGTGAATAAGAAAGCACTATTTTTAGGCACTTAGGTAAGGCAGGTTACACAGGTATCTCCCAGCCAGAAATGAAACCTTGCCCTCGATCCTGGCCCATGGCACAGTCACTTTACACTGCTCCATCAACCTAAAACAGACTTCAATCTTAATTTATCCAGCTTCAAAGAAGAACTGCAGGCTTTGCAGTGTTGCCATTTCAGATTCCATGGTGCAAGACCCCCCAGCTAATGGCAGGGTGTGGGACCCTGGCAGGAGTCTGCAGCCCACACCAGCTGCTCCAAGCATAGGCTGTGCCAGTGTTCTCCAGCACAGCCCTGAGCAGACTGGTGATCAGAAGACCACATACCGTTCCCTTTTCAGTCACCACTGAGGACTGGGCCCCATTATTCTCATGCACAGAGAGTTACAGGCCAGAACAGAGTGCTCTGCTCACAGTTGTTCCTGAGAGCACTGCACATCCAGTGTGTGGTAGGCACTGTCACACATGTAATACACTCAACCCTTTATAACAACTAACCCACCCAACTGACCCATTCCTTAAATTATTTAAATTAGTTGTCTGTGCAAATGGTAATTTACTCTAACATTCATCAGCTTTTAGGATTTCCAGATATGACCATTGCTGAATCCCACCAAAGCCACCTCCATGAAACATTTGTGTCCCCTGCTGGAAGGACCAGCAAAGCTCCACCTGTGGACAGTGAAGGTGGCTGCTGCAGGGAAAGGACACCAGCAGAGAGACAGGAAGAAAGAGGGAGGAATCTTGAGCTTCCTCCACAGTCATAAGACTGTACATCAGGCTTTCCCTGGAAACATCCTAAGGGAGATTAAGATGCAGGGCTTTGCCAGTCAAAATCAACTTCACCTCATGCACGTGGGTGCTCGGTTTAGCTGGTCACCCAGAAAGGATGGTCTTTCAAAACAAGCAAACTGTTTTTTGAAGATCATACAATACCTGGTGCGTTCTCTTTCTTAGCAACTTTCGTCCTGTGCTAGCAGGACTGGAGTGTCTTTGCTTAATGCAACTCTGTGGGCCCTGATTTTCTGTATCTCCTGCTTTACCTGTGTGTACCAAAACCCAGCAAGGTTGCCTTGCCTACTGCTGCAGTGTAGACACGCATCCATTCATGCAACATTCTAGACAAAGAGAAGAAAGGAAGTGCTCTTTCCAAGCAGGAAGACTGTGTTATTACAGGATCCTGGGGACAAGGTTTCATGTCAGTTAAGGACACCCCATTGCTTAATGAGCAAAACAGGGGCTGTTGATAGTACACTGAATGGAGTTAAAGGGACAATTTGTAGTAAGCTGATTAATGATGGACATTATTCCATCTAATTAATTCACAAGAAGGAGCTATGGCTGAGGAGATACAAGAGTCTTTAAATTTCTCAGTTTGCAGCTAGAAATTGACTTTAATAAAAAGCAAAAATCTGAGAATGACCAAAAAAACATATTAGCAAGAATCAAAGTGGTTTTAAAAAACAGCTAATCAGAAGAAGACAGATTTGACACCGTGAAGACTAATTATCTACTAAGAAAAATTAGGTTGAAATATTATGACCAAGAAAGCAAATCCAGCCTTGCAGGCAACAAAATGACTGCTTTAAAAAGAATTCAAAACTCAAATTAAGGTGTTATGAAAGTAATGTGGAAAGAAATCTTAACATATGACTGACAAATCTGGACAACTCGGTAAGGAAGGCAGAAGTTCTGGAATTTCATTTTGAGATGAACTAAAAAAGAGGGGAAAAAACATGAACCTGTAATGCTTTGTAGCCACCAAAAATAATGTTTAATCCCTTTACAGAAGAAAAAATATCTTTTTCACTGGTTTTCCCTCTTCAAAATTCCCTCTCAGTGTATCCTGAAAGTCTCAATTTCTACTCAAATAACAGTAGTGATGGTCATATGACAAACGAATTAAAGAAGTGAAATTTTATTGAGATAGGAGATGCATATGTCAAAATGCTTTACTTTGGTTTTTTAGTGGGTTTTTCTGGTTTTTTGTTTGGTTGGTTTTTTTTAATATTAGGGAAACTATAAGTTTTTATATACACTTTATATACACTTTCAAAACAGTTTAGAAACCTGAAGTGCTGCACTTGTCACAGCTAAGTCATTCCCCACTCTCTAAACAAGGAAGATCAGTCAGGACATTTCTGGCATTTCTAGAGTAACAGGTAGAACACAAACATGCTTTAAGTAAATGTTTTCTTCCATGCAACATAAATGAGTGAAAAAAGGCACTATCACCTTTTCCCCAAAGATTGCACACAACATCTAACAAATAGTCATAACATATTACTCTGCACAGTCTTTCAGGGAGTTGAGCTTCACCACTGAAGCTCAAAAGTGAACCACTGTCGACATGTGGGGGTTAGCCTGGATTGTCGGCCAGTGCCCACACCAGCTTCCCAGGGACCCTGCTGAAGTTGTGCTTGAGACACCTCAGGAGCGGCGTTGGCTCTGCCTGGCACCCCAGGCAAGCAGAAGAGGGCCCTGGTTTCTGAAACCTCAGTGAAATCCTGTCTGTCTGCCTGATCATTTGTATGGTGCTCAGTGGCACATCCTCTGAGCCCTCAGTCATTTACTCGTCCCTGAGTCTCAGAGTAATTTAGCTCTTACACTGAGCCTCTGAGTAATTAACTAACACTTTCCTATCTTTTCTGATTCACCTGTGTGTCTTAAAACTTCAGTGCCTCTTCCATAACACATTAAGGTAGAGATCCCCGGCTTCTCTACTCTCTGTGTCACACAGAAACACACATGCTGTGTTTATCACTGCCTACTCTGCCCCAGACTACTTCTTCCTCCTCCTTCTCCTGCTCCTCCTCCTTTTCCTCCTCCTCCTTCCACATCCATGCTCCAGGGGTCTCCAGGGGTCTCATGCTGATCATTTCACATCATTGTGAGAAATGCCTTCACATTTATGATATTCTGCCTCCATCTAATAGGCACATCACTCCCCAGGGTAATCTTGGTGTCAGCTAGAGCCACACTAGCCTGTTTGTGTGTTGCAGATGAATTGTTCTTGGACACCTTTCTACTTACCAACACATCTAGCAACGAGGCACTACTCTGGTGATATATTGCTAAATTTGCTGGGTTTTGCCCTGTCATTGTGAAACTGGTCTTTTTCTTTTTTTTTTAATCCTAAAATCCCAAATGTCTGAAATGTTCAAAGCAGCTGAGTCTAGACAATGGTCTGGCTTAGATTTTCCAATTTTATCTCCATCTTTTCTCCGGGCTCAAGCATTAGGACATAAGCAGTGACAGGATATAAATCCAGATGACTTATGCTTTTGTTTTGTTGTTTTTTTTTTTTTTCCCCAGTAATGCACTATCTGGGAATAGAAAAAATAAAATTAATTTTATTTTCCTGTAAAACATGATGAGAGTGGAAATAGCAGGTTAAAGAAAATGAAAAGCAGAGCATGCAGCTTTCAATCAAGGGACTTTTCTCTGTAATAGATGGGGAAACATAAGTAATGTGTATCAGGAATCTGAGCAGATAGACTATAAAATATCATTTTTATAACTTGCAAACATGAAATAAACTGGGTTTTCCAAGTGAAAAGATAAAGCAGAATCACATTAGAGATTACTGAAGGACTCACTGCTGTTGACTTTTTTTACAAGAGCAGTTCGGAATATGTGGGTGAACATGATGTGATGGAGAGTTTTCTCTTTCTGTCCTATAGTAATCTGCACAGCAACATGAGGTACCCTTGCAAACTAACCAACACAAGCAAAGACATTAAAATCTCTGAGGACTCAGAAATATAAAAACTTGTTAGGACCTGCAGTGCTGAAGATGGAGCACTGATACTCACTCCCTGCTCTGTTTAGTTACGCAGTCTGCATATTCTTTATCATAAGGATTGCTAAAGTTTTCCTTGAGGAGGACCATGTAGTGCCTGAGCCATGTCAGTGACTGCAAAGCAGAAACATTCTCTTCACCAGTTCCTGCACTACAAAACAATTTGGAAACCTAAAAGTGAGAGGAGTAAGATTGTGCTTGTTCCCAAAAAAAAATGCACAAAGAAAACCCATACACGTGCAGAAAGCCCTGCCTCACCCAAAATGTGAGAAGGAGATACTTAAGCACTACCTTATGCCATTATGTTAGTGTGTGCTTTAGAAATGCAACTGAGTCCTGAAGAATAGGAAACCCATGGAGAAAAATACCATATAATCACCAGATACTGGCTGCCATGTAACTCATGTGTGTGAGGACATAGAAAAAACACAATTTTGTCACCAAGCCTGGGATGCTGCTACCTAACGCTCATGTTTTCACAGAACTTTTTCAACAGGGAAAAACATGTTACCTGACAAATTACATTTCCCTTCCCTAGAATAGATATATGCAGAAGGTGTCAAACCTTCTGTATAAAATCATACTGAATAAGAAGTTTCAGCACCCTTACTAGGAAAAATGAGACTTTTCCAAAATACACTAGGGGAAAAAAATCCCCCTTTAAACTAGTTTATGTTAAGAAATTACAGTTTTTCTACAGAAAACACAGAAACGTCATGACTGCATGTCTTTCTTTCCATAATTTTTTCATTCTTTTTTTATTTTATGGAGGGGTGCTATGTTTGGGTTTGGGGTTGCTTTTCTGTTATAATTTGTTCGTTACGCCAGTACTAATATAATGGTTCTGTATAATGAGCTTTTCTCAGTAGTTAGTAATCTAATACATTGCTAAAGCATTTTCTTAACATTGAGCATATATCAATATTTCCATTTGTTGTTCATGCCAAAAACCATGATTTTGTGGTAAATGTGAATGTAACTGCAAAAGTAGATTATTCAAATGTTACCTGGATGTGTCAGAGCTGATAATATTATTGGATAATGTTTTACTAATTGATAAGATAATGCTGTACTAATTATCAAGCCACAGCTTAGAAAAATAAGGACACATCATATGGGAATATATTGAGACATTACTCTTATCCTTTGGCATAGAAATCAAAAATGGTAACTGTTAGTATGGGCATGTACTGGCATTTTTAGGAAGCTTATCTTACATCAAATGAAATGCGGTAAAACCACAAGGCTAAACTTCAGCGTTGAATATGGTCTGACAGTCAAGCATCTAAAATTAGATAAAATTTCATCACTAGTTCATCAGTTCTGTAGTTTCAGCTCTTGAGTCCTAAAACCCCACCTCTGAATGTATTGTCTCAGTTGGTTGTGGAAGATGGTATTTCACACACCAGGGGCCGCATTTCCCTGACTGAGATCAGTTTAACTGCAAGCAGTTTGTGACATCATCTGTAAACACAAAATACACCTTAATGGGATGCTCACATGATATTATTTTTACCTTATATGTGGCCCATCTAACATCAAGAAGCTTTAAGCAACTCTTAGGAGGAGGGTGTAAGAGCCGGCAAAGCAAAGACAAAGTTAATATGGTGAACTGGGCCAAAATTACAAAAGAAAGATATGCAGGTTTAGAGCTTGTTCTAGCCTCATCTAGATTCCAGCTGTAAATCCAGTTGGAATCTTTGAGCTGACTTTAATATCTCATTAGTATTTAATTCTTTGATCAAACTCCATTTAAATAAATTTGTGTTTATATATATATATGTATATACACACATTAATATATGTATATACACACATTAATATTTGCACTTTCATACATTTATGTGTGAGTATCTATATATATGCTGTAGAGGAATAGAAAGACAGATGTATAAATGCGCTTTACAAAATAAAATTATATTATAAACTACAGGAAGATAAAAAATAAGCCTGCCTTCTTCCTACTTGAATTCTATCAGAAAAGCACTCTACTTATATTTCATTCTCTTTTTTTTTTATGTATGTTCAATGCTTACAGCATGCTGTTTTAATTACAGATTGTCAGTGTGCTGGGAATTAAGGCCATGTTACACACAGACAGATGTTATTTTATAGAGTGTCATTCAATGTAATGGTACCAGATTTTAGCACTTAGCCTGCCTCCAATTACCCATTAACAGTTTGCGTAATTGGGGAGCAGGAAAATACCTACTCTGCATTGTACAAATTATTTCAGGATATCTGCTTCCCAAACTTTGTGTGATGAGAGTCTTTCCCATGAGCAGCAAGCATTGTTTAAAACAAAATGTTTTAACCAGGAAAGGAGTAATTGAAAAGCATTTGAGTATTTCTTCTGGGCAAAGCTCCCCTTCTTACCTTTATTTCCAATCCATAATGAAGCAGAAGTCTTGCCTAAAATCCTGTGCAAATGTATCTGATAGAAGGAAACAATCTGAGATAGAATATTCTGATGGCACAGTTAGCTGGTTGTTTACATTCATTTCTGGTTTCTTTGTGGGTTTTTAAAGGAAAATTTGTGTATGTAGGCAACTGTCACTTTTATTCTGTCATAAAACAACCACACATCTGGAAATCCCTCACATTCAGCACATCCTTTGTCAATGATGCTAAAGCAAGCATCTGCTATGTGCCTCTTCAACAGCACGCAAAATGTTATTGAGTATCAGGCAATGATATGTGGTTATTGTTCTCTTGGCACATATTTTGGATCCCAATTTGTGATGGTACATATAAAGATGGATGGAGTTTTCTGAAAAGTTTTACCAGATCCATAAGCAAGTTTACTAGAAAAAGCTGTATGCGTGGGGCTGTAATGGCTCATCCAATACAACTGGGAAAAATCTAATGATGCCAAGCTTGATAGCCCAGTTTCTGGTGAAGAAAAGGCCAGACTCTCCAAACACACATTCAACAACAGGTCCTTATTTTAAGTCCATAGTCAGAGTGCTGAAGCCATTAATATCTTCTAGAGTAGTGCTTTTCCAGTGGGTCTGAAGTGGAAGCAGGTCTGCACATTCATCCTTGTTTGTTGCAGTGCCCACGCCAGGACCTGGGCAGTGATTACCTCTAGGACAGCCCAGTGCCCCAGGGTCAGCTTCACCCTGGCGGCAACCAGTTGCACCACAGCTGGACTCTTAACTTTCACTATTGTTTTGTGAGCAACAACTTCACTGGAAATTATCTCCTTCCACAGGTGGAATACTTGTGTCTGTGTGTATGCATGCGCATATGCTTGTAATCAACTCTGAACAGCTTGTAAAAAAAGACATTTGCTGGGGAAGAAGTTTATGTTTCCTTTTTGGGTACTCCTACGGTTTCTAAATTCTGGAAAAATGTCAAAAGACAGTGCACAACAGGATCATCTTTCTTCATTAGACATTTTTTGGTTTTTTTCTAACTTGCTTATGTTTTTCCCTTTGTGGAGCATTTTTTTGGCAGTGAAAAAACAGAATTATCCAAGCAGGAGCACAAGCAAAGCTTGTCAAGGGTGGTACTCACCAGCTCTTAGTGAGTAACAATGGCATTGTGTGAAAAGAACGAGCCATGCTGGAGAGGCTCACCCCACCAGGTATCTACCTACACTCAACAGTGTTCTTCAAGACTGAGAATCTCTTCTGGGGAGTTAAGCCCCCAGAAGTACAGTCTGAAAGGCTGAGGAAGGGCTGCTTCACCAGGGGAAATAACTTGAGACACAGAGCCATAGACAATATGAAGAATGGACAGAGTGATCAGTGCAGTCCCTACCATGGGCAATACCAAAGACAAAGCTGGGTGTACTCATGGAATGATCAGCTTTAAGGGAACATTATTTTTTTACATAACTTGTCCTAACTGATTCCCAGAATAAAATAATGTTCTGACTTGCTCCAGTTAACAAAACCCAAATATCTCTGGCAATGACAGACCATTGTCCTTACCTGTGGCTCACACATATTCAGTTGCCACATTCAGTGCTCCTCTCTGAACACTGAATATATCCACGGACACAGGAAGGCAACATTTTGCACCCTCTCTCCACAGGATCTTATGCCATTTGCACTGCTTGACTACTGATCCTAGGTTAGATTGGGTTAGACGGCTGAATAGCAGAACAGCAGAACTGAGTGTACATCTGTACATCTGGTGCACAGACACCAGAGTTCCCTTAATTACAGGGAATCCTTTAGAAAAAAGACCAAAAACATACTGGATAAAATGTGCAGAGGTAAGTTTTCCTCTTCCTACCCTGTTTTTCCTGCTTTGCCCTCCCTGGCTTGTAAGTCAGAAGGGCCAAGGTTTTCTTGAGTCTTCTCACTCCCTTGCAGTTACATTTTGAGGACCTGGGTACAGAGCGCAAGTCACAGCAGCCTTGTGATAGTTCTAGCTCCTGTGAGGCAACCTGTTCATTCCGCCTTCAACCACAGCTAAGAGGCTGGGACAAAATGTGAACCTGGAGGTATACAAAGAGCTGCACAAATCAAACAGACAAGGAACACAATTTATATAACCAACCAGACAGTTTATTTTACAGATTCACTTATCTCAGTTGCTTTTTTAAGGTAGCACTCAAAGAAAACATCTTTGTTACAATAATGTGCAGATCTGTGATGTAATGTGTCAAATTTCAATATGCTCCAATAATAAATCTCTAATCTTTACCACTCAATTGTGGTCAAAAATCTCCTGAGTCAGCCTTTGAGACATTTCTAGTGGTAACTTGACACAAGAATATTGTGTACTTTGCATTGTGATAAACATCATATTGCATGTGCTGGGTTTTTTGACTATTTTAAGTGTCAGTCAAGTTTGTGGCTAAATGTACCAAATAGGCTTGCGAGAATATGCTTCAACTTTGCTCATAGGCCTGGATATTTTTGACACACATTTCTCTAGTTTTTGATTTAGCTTCATCAAATATCGTCATTTCTCTGGGGAATTACCATCCTTCTTTTGGAACAAGTATTCTTGTTTTCTTCAAGTTATTTTGTACAACAGCTCCTAAATCATGAGTTTCTCCAGTCCATTGCCAAATCCAGACAGCATGTCAAATTCCAGTCCCAAGTACACTGGTGTTAATTTGGGTACTAGACACAAAGGATATACTCCTGATTTGTGCCTGTGAAAGGCAGAGAAGTCTCTGTAATTTTCTGAAGAAGAATTACAGGAAAGTACTGCAGCATCAGTGGGGAAAAACTGGTTTTGTATGAAAGAACAATTGTTTTGCCCTATCAGAAGTTTTGTCTGCAGGACTTACCAGATAAAATGAACATTAAAAGCTTTTTAAACCATAATAAAACAAACAGAGGAATAATGCAGGCATTGAGCTCCCTTTTGTCTTATGCTCAAAGCCCTGGTTCATCACTGTATTCCTCTCCCTGACTTCGGTGACCATCAAGGTGGTCAGAAGGCAGCATGCACACACTGGCATGCCCTCCTGCCATACTCTTCCTGAGCATACACTTTGGGAGCTGTAGCTCCCAAAGGACATGGGAAATGTGCACATCTTTGCATTCATTATGTCCAGATGACTTTGCCAAAATGCAGTAGAACCATCTGATTTGCTAGATACTCTGAATTTCTGTCATATCTTGAAAGTAAACTGTAATGTTCCTTTGCAAATCTGTTTGTTCCACTCTTTAGGTTCCCAGCCAAGGCAAAGTAACCATTTTTTCCTTCTTTCCCTCTCTTTTTTAGACTCTCAAACAATTTGATTCGCACATTAGGCTCATCTATTTTTGTGAATAATTTCTATTTTTATCAGTCCATTTCCATTATTTTTTTCTGGAAATAGGCACTGCGGGTTGTCAGTTAAAATCTGTTGATTAAATATCCCAGGTCCTTAAAGGATTTATCAAATTATGGCAACTCAAACTTCCTTACCCCCCTTTTTTTGGTAGTATATTATAAGTTGATAAGCATCAGCAGCTGACATTTATCAAGCAGAGATGCAGGTTAGCTACTGTTTGGCAATACCTTTCCACACTTAAATTTGCTCAGAATACACATCCCTTCAATCTTCAGTTTATCTATTGCAAAGTCATTTTTTGACACTGGAATCCTGTCTTCCCTGGGCAGTGGCAGAAGGGATTTAATAAATAAGATAATTGTGACAATCACATAATTCCCTCCAGCCTCATATGTCAAAGACTTAAGCCTCATGCAAGCAACAGAGTTCTTTAAGGACTGACCCTGCAATAACAGTCACATTGCACCTTTAATTCCAGCTAGATCACATCCAGTGATTCAGTTTCAGTTTATGTTAATACTCCAGGCCATGAAGTAGTGTGTCCAGGGAAGAGCTGAATGACTTGTTCATCTCCTCTAAATCCAAGGGAAAAGCACATTAAAACTCAGGCAGAAAACCAGGCAGGAAGCTGAGAGTAGTTCACATTATCCAGGGTTAAAACAGCCCAGAATGATTAACTATGTCCTCACATAGAAAAAGCATAAGACTAGAAATATTTTGATAAAGTGCATCTTTTTCCCCAGATCTTAAGGTAATAATACCATGAGTATAAGTTAATAATGCAAATCAGCAATCCTTACTAGGACTCTTTAGATGTTCTAAAACCAGTAGCTGAAACATTGGTTTCTCCTAAGGTAATAAAATAGTGTGTAAAGTATGAAAAAGAGTAGAGCACGGAAGGCTGGACACTGAGTTCTGTATAACTTACCAGGAGGGTGTTGGGGCCTTTTTTCTTTCATTTGTTCCAAAGCTGTATTTCAGATCAATTGTGATAACTATAATACAGAACTACCTTATGAGGAACAGCTGAGGTCACTTGGTTTGTTCAACCTGAAGAAAATGAGACTGAGGGGAGACCTCATTGTGCTATTCAACATTGTCATGAAGGGAAGCAGAGGGGCAGACACTGACCTCTTCACTCTCAATCAGCAACAGGACTCGAGAAAACAGCATGAAGCTGAGTCAGGGTAGGTTTAGGTTGGATATCAGGAAAAAGTTATTCACCCAGAGGGTGGTTGGGCACCGGAACAGGCTCTCCAGAGATGTGGTCACAGCACCATTTGGACACACACACACATTTGGACAACATATGGACACGTGATAGGATCTTTGGGATGTCCGGTGCAGGGACAGGAGTTGGACTCAATGATCCTTGTGGATCCTGTCCAACTCAGGATATGCTATGCTATGCTATAATTCTATACTATAATCCTGATGGATCTCTTCCAACTCAGCATGTTTTATTCTATAAATTTAGTGGGGAGTTAATTTCATCATATAGAATTTGGTACAGAAGGTATAATTACTCAGTTTGTCCTGATGATTCAAATAACACACAGAGAAGCTGTAATTTTGTAAGTGATTTAGTAAGTTTTTTATGATAGAAAAGGTATTAAAAAAGGAAAAATTAACAGAGAATATCAGGAAAAAACTTCCAGATGGCAAGATGTATTCGTTGGTGAATAACTTCCCAAGGGATGGGGTGGAAGTTGCATTGTCTGCAACTTTAAAAATAGACTCTGAGAAGTATAAGAAAACCTACACTAAGCAATGATCTTGCAACAACAAGAAGAACTGTTCAGCCTCTTCTCTCTTTTCTTCTTGTTCTTATTTACAGTTCTCATCCCCTTGTTCCGGGACTGTCCTCTCTGTGTGTACTTACACGGCTCCAAAAATCAAGAACAATGGCACTCACCTTCATCACCAGATTAGGCGCTTCCAGATGTACTGTGTGTCCTATAAGGAAAAAGGTGGTACAAAAATAAGAGGTAGCATATTTGCTTTTTATGAGTACAAAAGCATCTTGGTTCTCAAATACTGAAAAAAATTACAAGAAAAGAGAACGTGTAAGATTGTCAAACATCTTGGTGATACTAGAAAGCAGAACAAGGTTTAGGGTGGCACACACAGTTAATATTAATTGTTTAATTTGCAACTGACCTAAAACATGATATGTTAGACAATGATTTATTAAATGTTTTTAAGAATACAGATGATACAAAAATCAATCTCAATTTTTATAATTACACCTTATTTCAAGGAAAAAAATAAGATCATACACTTATTGAGTGATTCCTATTCAGACAAAATAATTTTCTATATTTTTGGTGCTGTAGGACCTATGAATGAATATAGTTCCAAGGTCTTTTAATATTACCTAACTTTATTTTCAAAAAGAATAGAGAAATCTAAAAGCTTGACTTTCAAATACTCCTTAATTCATCCAAACAAAGAGTTTGTGATGGTACAGATGCTTTCCTACAGGGGTGCCATCACTTGGATCCCTGGCATGGATTTTGTTGTCAGTCTGAACAAAATTATGGAATAACTACTTAATAAGCTGGCCAATCATCCATTTAGTGAATTGTAATTCGTGCTGTATGAATTGGCAATGGAAAACTGAGCTAGATGGTCACTCTAATGCAAGAGGAGAAAATTGGCCTTCACACAACCTACTTGGCTTCCAAACTAGGCTGCCTAAGCACTCCCAGAGCACCTAGGCAGTACACTTGATGAAAATTAGGCTGTTGCTTAAACAAAAATGTTTAAGAAAATCAAACCAGAAATATTTTTCTATGAACCATTTAAAATTTAAAAATAGAAATCAGGCATATGTCCACCACTTTTAAATGCCAATTTCCAGAACTCCTATATCCCACATTACGCCAGTGAGGTAACTGAGCTTGATCCTTTCCTGTACCTGGCTCTTGTTTGCTGAATTTTTGAGCAAAACACACCACAGCCAGAGTTAGAGCCATGTCCGTCAGCTTCAGTTTCTCTTGATGGCCTGCAGCCTTTAATAGAAATGCAGAGCTGCTGGGGCACCTCTTTGGAGTTTGCCCTTGTGTGGAAAAGTCTCTCTAAAGAAGACCTCTCTCCCGACCGGCTGTGACCTCTTTGTACCTGACATTAGATGTTTCAGCCCACTCTGCTCCAAGCACTGCTCTGCTGCATGTTGTGCATGGCATTTGTCAGGCTGCATTTGAGCCCAGATGAAACTTTGTTCTGCATCTGCACCCAACCCACCAGCTATCTGCTAGGAAAGGAACATCTTCAGCAGCACACACTGGTTACCAGGTCAAGCGTATGGGATTTAAACCACAGAATCATTTATGGGATAAGCAGAGGGTATTTCAGAAACCTCCTCCCTCCTTGCAGACTGCACCAAATGGGACAGGCTGCAACTTTGAAGGAGCAGTTCCACAGTTAAGACACTGGATGACTGGGTGAAAGCAAGTCCTTTTTCAAAGACCATTCATTGAAGGAAGCCAGCCTGCCTCTTCTTCCAGCAGAAACCAAATGTGCTGGCCAGCAAGTCATGCATAAAGCTTATCATCCTGCTCAGGGTGCTCCCACAGGACTCTTGACTGGGATTGGGGACAGAAGAGAAAATTTATTATTCTAGAGAATTGTTGCAGTCTGCATATGAGGACAAGTCTGGTGGAACTGAATTTTCATTTTTTTTCTTACTGTTCATGCATGGACAACTTGGAGCAACAGATTGTTATTTACATCTGCTGAAGTGCTACAAAGAGAGACAATTTTGCAGGGCCACATAGCACCCCACATAGCAATGAGCAGCTAAAGCTGAACATTAAATGTCATAACCTCTGTGGAAACCTCAATGAAGTAAAAAATCTATATGCCTCAGTGCTCACCAGAAAAATTATCATGCAAAGGGAGCACCCTGTGTGTTTTCTTGAGTAACACTGAACAATTACAAAATGCTGCCAGCGTGAGTAAGGGTGATCTAGCAGAAATCTTTGTACACAGAAGATGGCGAATTACACCACGCTTCCTCATCTGTCTGACCCCTCCTCACTGCTTTATGTGGCAAAGAAGAAATTGCTACCCCTATGAATTGTGTGTGAATTTACAGGCCACATCAGCTGAAGTACAGAGCAGGCAGTTTCACAAGGTTTCAAGCTGTTAATGGCTAAAATTCTGGCAAACATTAAAGCTTCTTTAGGGCTAAGCCTTGTTCTTGCTGAAGTTAAAGTATCATGTGAAAGTCTGGTTGGGAGCCGGGACACCTGTGGAGCCTGTTTGGCTCTGGCCTCTGTGTATGTAAGGAAAGGCAAGCTGGAAGGGTCTGTATTTTATGAATACTCTCACTCACCTCTCCCACAGTAACAAGGTGAGCAGTGCTTTTAGGCTTGTGGCACTTAAAGCAGAGTTTTTCAAAGTCTTCCTCTCACAGAAAAAAAACCTGTAACTCACCTACTATTAAATAGTGTCTGAGTCTGCAGCTCCTCTGCTTTTCCATCTATAAGTAACCATGGATATAACTGTCACTGTCAATAGGTTTCCATCTGGGAGACTACCTTTGATCAAAGTGTGCACAAGAAACTTCTTCCATTGCAAAGAATGCAGTATTTATTAACCAAAAAGCACACAGCCATTAGAAAAATACTTAAAACTTTACATGAACATTTAAAATACTTCATATGCCCATAAGCTTCCATATATTTATTAATTCCAGCTTGAGCTGGTTCACTTTACCCATCCCCTAAAAAATGTCAGGCTTGGTAAGACTTCTTTCATTTCTAGAAATTATGTCTCCTCCAGCTGATATCTTTTTTGCCTTCTCCTTTAAAATTAATTTCTTCTTCATCATACCTAGGTTTTATTTCTTTTGTGTTCCTACTCAAATTCCCTGGAGGCTGTGAGCCTCCAGGTGAACCTTACCAAACTGGTTTGCTCTTCTCTCTGAAGGGGAGATGGAGGCTGTTTTTAAGAGGTTTTCTAGAATTTTCTGCCTGGAAAGCAATAACTTCAAGTTTGCAGAGTTCTCTAAATAGTTAGATATGCAGCATTCATGGTAACATATGTGGAAACAGCTGGGCATACACAAGACAGGCAGCATCCTAAGACAGAAGACTGTCAGGAATAGGAAAGTGTATGGGTTTAGCTCCAGCTGGCAACAAAGCACCTCATGGCCACTCACTCATTTTGCCTTGGACTGGAGAGAGAATTGGAAGGGTAATAGTGAGAAAACTCACAGCCTGAGATAAAGACTAATAGGTAAAGCAAAAACTGCACACTCAAGCAAACAAAATTAATTCACTACTTCCCATGAGCAGGCAGGTGTTCAGCCATCTCCACGGAATCCAGGCTTTGGGAAATGATTACTTAGGAAGAAAAATGCCATCACTCTGAATGTCCCTGCCTTCCTCCTTCTTCCCACAGCTTTACATACTGTGCATGACAGCATATTGTATTGGATATCGCTCAGGTCAGTTGGGGTCAGCTGTCCTGGCTGTGTCCCCTCCCAACTTCTTGTGTATTGCCAGCCCGTTCACTGGTGGGGTGTGGGGTGAGAAGCAGAAAAAGCCTTGACTCCTTGACTCTATGTAAACAGTGCACAGCAATAACTAAAATATCCCTGTGTTATCAACATTGTCTTCAGCATAAATCCAAACCACAGCCCCTTACCAGCTACTAGGAAGAAATTTAACTCCACCATAGCCAAAACCATCACAAAAAGGACTGCACTGCTCACACTAGATGTCTATGACTTGATGGTTTATGACAAGGGAGCAGAAAAACAGAATAGCTGCGGATATTTTCAAGGGAGAAGCTGTGTGTTTGGGATGGCAAACTCTCCTGAGACTGAGGGTATGTGTCCTCTCCAGAAGCACCAGTTATTGCCTTCGCTCCACTCACACCTCTGAAAAGGGAGATTCAGCCACTCACCCATCCCACACCACGAGCAGTTCATATATGGCCAGCCCCCATCTCCTCATCCTTAGGGTAGTTCTGTGTCTCTTGAATAATGAACACACACTCCAGAGTGACTGGCATTGGTCAGGCCTGCAGCAATAGAAACTTTGTAAATTACTCTTCCAGATATGCACAGAGGATTTTCTCCACACTGGTTAGTCCTCAAGACATACCATTTGTTTCCAGATAACCTCAGGCTTGAACATAAGTTATTTTTCACTGAGAATTACTTTGAGTCTGAGCAGGCACTAATCTCCTAAGAGGAATCCTTAGCAAACAGAGCAACTCCTTTTGTTTGGTTGGTTTTTAAGTAATGTATGAAAACTCACTTTTGCCAGACCTGTAGCCAAATGCCTAGACAAGAGCATGCATTTCAAAACCCCACTAACACATAATGGAATCATAGCTTATGTTTGTTTGAGTCTGCATATTTGAAGAGAACTTATAAAGTCACTTAACTCACAAATTTTTGAGAGAAGCCTTGTCAAGGGCATATGAAATAGAAACACTGGCCTGATGGTGCTCAAGAATCACTGGCATCAGGCCTAACTCATTATTTTATGAAGGACCTGGCAGTCAATCAATGGGAAATTATCTGTGCTGTATTGACATAAATCATAATTGGTTTCCCTTGAATGCCATGCCAAATCCTTAACAGAATGAGTTACTGTATGCTTTATACAAGTTTTCTTTCTTTATCAGTTCAGTTTAAATCCATCTTTGAATGCAGATGAACAGTGGCAACCTCAGCAGAGCAATCCCTCGGGAGCACAAGAACTGCCATACCTTACCCAGCATCCTGCATCGTACAAGAGATAGTATCTGATGTCTCAGAAGCCAGGGAAGTGAGAAAGAAAATGCACCTGTTCAACCATGCATTGGGATTACAGGAAGCATGATTTTAAGAGACTTTTGTGTTTCTTCTCTAAATGGGAAATGTGGCTGCATCTCTTTTTTCCCTTTCTGCAACTTATACATAGCATTTGCATATAGGTGCCTATCAATACAGTGTCACATTCACAGACTCAAATTTTGCTCAGAAACTGATTTTTTTGCTGAGTATGACCTTTTTTAAGAACCTGAACGAAGAGCATGGCAAAGCAGCACTTTTATTTGTCCTCTGGTTCTCAACTGACAGTTTCTTCTGTGGGTACAAGAGTTACTAAAGGTCATGGTATCAACCTGGACTTCCAGTGCTGCTTGTCACACTCTGCCCAGCTGATGAAGTGTCTGAAGAGCACAAAATAAAGGAAGCTTTGCCTTGAAGACTTGCCACCTTGCTTGCAGTCATCTTAGCAGTGGAGTTTCCTCCAAGAGCACTGCTAACACAAGGACTGCCAAACTCTCTTTGAAGTCTGTGGCATCTCTGATGATCAGTACCAAATGAGGCTAACACCGGCCTCTCTTTCTTTCCAGATTTGTTTTCTCCAATTAAAAAAGACTGGAGAAGCAGTGTTGATGGTTACTCTCCAAAGCCCTGCTAACTCCCTGTTCTGGGACAGAAAGAATGAGAAAATGAGAGAAAAAGAAGGAAAAAGCTATAAGAAAGGAAAAGGATGGGTATGGCAGGGTTTCATATTCACAGCTTTCTGGTGAATGGGAATGTTTTCCATCATGCTACAGGCAATGAATCAAACTCCATCATGCCAACTGGCTCTGCCTTCCTTTCTGAAGCAAGTCCCAGGGCCTGGAGCAGACCTTGTCTTGAAGAGCCACTGCTGAAAGGGTCAGCTGAGATGCTGTGGTCACATTAAAGGAAGAGCAGCTTCAGTGAGTTCATGGCAAGTGAGAGCAAACATAGGCTAATGCAACACTAACACTGCAGTAAATCTCTCCTCCTGATGGCTCTTTTTTCCCCCCTGGCTTTTGTTCCTGTATTTATTATACATATTTTCCAATCATACTATTCTACTTTTAAATTTCTGGTGAATTAATAACTCCTAGACCAGACAAACTGGCATTCAGAAACTTCTGGTCTTTTTTTTTTTTTTTTTCAACAAGATGTTCTAAGTTGAAAAACACATTCCAGGATGTACTTCCACCAGCCAAAATAAGCATGCTTTGTATCTGTTTGGGCACAAGGCATACATCTTAGATGCACTTGTATTAACTCACTAACCAACACAGACCCAGGACTCAAAATGGCCTGTAATTTCTTGGCTCTTGAACTCTGTACTTACAGTAATATCACAGGCTGACAGTTTGTTGATTAAAAGCAAGCCAAGTAAAGCACATGCAGATGTCAGTGCTTGATTTAAATGATTATTCACATACTCTCCTAGGTTAGATGGAAAAAAACCCACGTTTCATTCTGCAGCATAACAATGTAATGCATAATCTGGAGTAACAACAGGACTTTATTTCCTCTCTTTAGTAAAATTGCTCTTACTATAGGTTTGTATAATACCTACATCAAGTTTTAAGTGATCTTTTGAATATCTTTCCCCAGTATTGTATCCCTGGAGCTATTCTCAGCTTTAGAAAGACCTGCTTGTTTTAAAAGAAAACAGACAAATAAACAGATTTATTTTTAGGTTGTAATAAGTTAAAAAATTAAATAGACTATTTTTTCTTTTGCAGAACACCGGAAAATCTTCAGGCCATATAAATATATGTGATATATACTTTGCAATAATAAGACACAGTGGCCTTGAAGAAATTAGCAAGCCTTCTGATCCAACAGCATTTCATACAATAAAACTAGAAATTTGAAAATATACTAATCATGTCAATGTATGATAAGAATCACTTATCCTGGAATCAGATAACAAGATAAAAGATAATATAAAAAGGTAAAGAAATACAGAAAAATATTGTATTTCGTAGTAAAAAATGCAGAAACGTCTTCCCCGTGAATCTACATGAACCCAAATTGTAGAAAAAACCCAAAACATTTAACTGTCCTAGGTAGGTAGGAAATTATGTCAGTATTGGAGATACCAAAATTGTCTCAGAAAAATTTCCAGGCACAATGTGGGAGTGTGAAGAGCTATGAAGAAAAGAAAATGGATAAAGATAATAAAACCGTGATGCACTATAGCAAAGTAAGCCTAGGGAAAAAAGCTCTGTGAGCAGGTGAGTGAGTGATCTGTTGTGATGTTATTTACTCTGAAAAATGGTTATTAGTAGTTATCTCTCTCTTCCAGATATACAATCAGACCAAGTCTTCATTCCAAGATACTAAAACATTCCCAGGACATATCTAAAATAATAACAATACAAGAGGAACTGTAAGCAGCAGTGAGAAGTGATACAATACAAAAGCATACTTTCAACACCCTTGCCAAAACCTCCATTTTATATCAAAAGGTTAATAACATTTTCTTTGTTTTTTAATAGTTACATAAAGAGAGACATCCTCAGAATAATTTCATGCACAGCTAAATTAGTCAAGAGGGTCTCAGAAGAATGTCTAAGAAGAAAAGAGATCTGTCTCACTCCAAAAAAAACCAGCATCTTGGGACAAAAGCTTGATAGCTGGGAACAAGTGAGAGAAATAAGTGTAAGCAGCGCTGATTTGGATGAGGGACAAGATTAACAGAACAGAGGAAAACAACATCGTAGGAAGAACAAAAAAGGCAGAGAACAGGCTGCATTTCTGAACATCTCAGATGCCTGTGTATTAATACAAAAAGCATGAGGAGCTATCTGGCAGAGCTGGATGTCCTTAAACAAGAACAAAATTATGAGTCAACTAGAATAGGGACCTGGTGGGAATACTCACATGGCTGGAATATTTACCAGCTTATTCAGCCAGGGAAAGGCAGAGAAGAGGTGCTGCTGAGTGGCAGAATGTAAAAAGTTCTATAGAGAAACATCTTGATAATAATGAGGAAAAAGAGCAAAGGTGTTATCCTGGCAAAAGCAGCCATCAAACCAGGGGGATCAAGTGGAAGACACTTCTGTGAGAAATTAGCAGAGCCCCCGGGTACAGGGCTTCACAGTAAGAAGCTTGAAAGCTCCAAGCATCTCTTGGGAAAGAGGAGAGCAGGCTCTCCAGAAACTTCCCAAAGAGGAAGTTTGATGATTTTTTGATGCAGAAAATTGTGCAAGGAACCAGAAGGGAAGTAGATCTGCAGCCTAGCCTGTAGGGAACAGTTATTTGAAAATGTCAGAGTGGAAAGGAAGAATAGGAGGGAGCTGAGGAAATGAGAGTTAAAGAGTCTCCACGAGTGAAAAAAAAAGCAAAGACAAGAAGATATTGGACTGCAAAGAGGGACTTGAAGACCTAATAAATAAGATCCCATGGGAAACGGAAAACAAGTTCAGAAATGTTGACCCCTAAGGAGATAATAAAAGCAAAATTGTGGGATATTGTAGTCTGTCGGGGAGGAAATGGGTAGGAAATGTACCAGGAATAGTTTGATAAACCATGAGGATCTCTGAGAGAGGAAAGAGGTATACCAGAAATGGAAATAAAGTTTCACTACTCAGAATTACTACAGTCAGAGAGATCATTGTGTGAAATGAGATATGACTCAAAATAAGTCATAGGGATGACAAAAAAATCCAGAATTTCATTGTCAGGTTAAAGAGAGAGAGAGGCGGGGGGGAGAAAGTTTGAAAAAAAGGATAGAGGAAGCTAAATGGCTGAAATGCTTGGTATATTCCTTTGCTTCAGTCTTCATTAAATTCTACATGATAAGAAAAGCTATCACACACGAGTAAAAAGAATCTGGATCACTTAAGGGAGAAACAAGCTACTGAGCACTTCAGTTTGGTGTGAGCCATGTACCGCCCCTGAGCCCCTGACAAAACCCCCTGCGCCCGGATCACGGGGTCTCTCTGCCTCGGGGGGTCCCTGGGACAAGCTGTAACCATTAAAAGTGCTCTGAAGCCCTCATGGGGAGACCCTTCTGGCCTCCTTCGCCGTCACTGTGTTGTAGAGCTGAGAGCTGCCGGAGCAAAACCGCGGAGCCGTCCCAAATGGACAGCGGGAGGGCGGCAATGGTCACACTGCCCTAAGCAGCTCTGCTGAGCTCTCAGGGAAAGCTGCAGCTTGCTAAACCAAACCTAGCACTACGACAGTTTGGGGTCTGCTTTTCTATTTTTTCCAAATCGCTTGGCCTAGTAGATTCACCTTACCTTCTTAAATGTAGTGAGTCAGTGTCAGAATCATTAGTGACTGCCTTCATGAAAGTTTGGTCAGGAAAACTGAAAAAGATCAAACAAGCCACCTATTTCAAGAGCTGTAGAAAATAAAAGAATGGGAACTTCAGTTAACATCAGTTCCCAGGAAATGCCAGAAAATTAGACAACTATTTGCAAAAACTCAGACTCCAAAGAAGCAAGTAAGAGGCCAGGTTGGTCTGTCAAGCACAAATCAATCTGAAGCTGTACAATTTCCCTCTTTGACAAGGAACAGGCTTTGTGGACAGAGGAAAACATGTCAAATGTCTTCATTTCTGTAAGGTTCTTGACGTTGTCTCAAGTTACATAACAAAGAAACTAGAGAAACTTGGTCCAGGTGAAACTACTAAAATGTGGGGAGAAAAGCTGCTCAGATATGCAGAGGAAGGTTCACAGTCAAAAAGGAAGTCAGTGTCAAGCAGCATTTCACCACAGATGTATCCTGAGCTCGCACTACTCTTTATTAATGGCCTGGAAACAGTGCAGAAGGTATGGTCACTACATTTGCATATGACACAGTAAATTAGAAAATGGGGTAAGAATTCAAAAAGATCTTAGCAGACTGAAAAACTGTTCTGTAGAAATATTCACGTGGCATCAAATCTGCAGGAAAGGAACTCTGAGACCAACAGACAATCAAAGGTTGAACATGAGTTACCAATCTCATATTGTTGCAAAAAGTGTAAACATTGTGCTGGCACATGTAAACAGAAATATTTTGTATGAGACACATGGAAAGTTTCTTCCACACAGTTTTCTAAAATTCTTTGTCCAAAGAAGGTATTCTTTAAGTAATATTAGTTCAGTGCCATAAAAGCATATCAAAATCCTCTTTACAAAGAACGATACATCAAATGAATTATTCCTATACTGAATACTAAAGTGAATTCACACTGGCAAGAATACAGAGATGCTGTCAAAGTCTGTGACATGAATACTGTCTATCTCTGTCATGAACAGATTTGGCATTTGGAAAGATACACAAAACTCAGACATCAACTTATCACCAGGAAAAGGCAGGAAGATTGAAATCAATTAACAGTAAAGAAAAGACAAGTCCCCTTTATCGTCTTCTTCTATCCCCTCATTTTGTTACCACTGTCTTTTACAAAGCCAATGACAACAAATTCATTGTGGCTTATATCTATGTTTATAGTCACATTTTGATCTCCATGCACTGTCACATTTTAAACCACAGCAGAACGCCATTTCTTGGCTTCTTTTTCTGAAGATGAAAGCAAGAAGTATTTTGTAGAAATGCAGAGAAAATCCCTTATCACTGCATTATTAACTGAAAGCCAGTATTTTTTTGTCTCCAGCCAGGCTGAGATGCCCTCCGGGTCACTCAGCTGCCAACCTGTAACAATGAGAAATAAATCACCCAGCTGCTTCGTTATGGTTTTCCCAGCAATGTTAGAATCTGCTCTGCTGGATTTCAAAAACAGAAACAACCATAAAGGTCCCCAAAAAAACCCACAAGCTTGGATGGGTTTTCTGAAGGCTTCACACTCTTTGTTGGCACAAGAAACCTTGTTCAAACCTCCAGCTCTGGCAAACACCTCATAGCCCCATGGGTCACACAGAGATGATTGGAACATCTTCTCCAGTGTCTGTACCAGGGGTTTCTACATTAATGAGAGCTCAGCTCCTCAAAACAAATGTTAAAATAACGAGACACAATAAAACAAATAAAGACAATTATAGGTTTGGGGTTTTTTTAAATACACTGATCCCAAGGAAGAGAGAATAGATGTGCCTTTGAGACATTACCTGTATACAGCTACCTCAAATTAAGGAAGAACATAGGGGTAAGAATGGTTGACAGTAGGCTGCCATCACTAATCACATGCAGTTGGCATGGTAACACTTTCTTATCTTCTTTCCTATAGAACTGCATTATTCCCAATACTATGCAGCATGGCAATTCTGAGTTACTCATGAGAACATAGGAATTATTGCATAATTTTTAAAAGATTTTGCTGACTTGTGTTAAATAAACTGACCTAGAGTTCTGAATAAACACAGTAAGAAAAAAAATTGTTATTATTAAAGTTACTGACTGCACATTGTTATATAAAATATAGAGCTCCCCAAAGTTTTTAAACATTTAGAGAAAACAAAATTGGGCAGAAATATGTTGTAAACAATGTCTACCCATACACTCAATTAATAACTCATAATAAATATGTCATAGGTAATTTTAAAAGGCCTTTTGAAACATCAAATTATTCCGCTGCAAGTAATGAAATATTGGTTTGCAGTATTTTAAATGTGTGTGACTGATGAGCTGAATTCAAATCCTTGAAATCTATTTACCTCAACTTAATTTTATTTTGAAATATTTTCTGAAGCAGATAATTCTACCTCGTAACACCTGTGTTTTACTCACTCAAATTGTTCTCATTTTTAATGTTGCTCGTATACTCAACAAAACTCCTTCTTCAACATGTCATTTGTTCTGTGACAAATGGAAGCCTTCATTTTCATCAACACCCCGGTAAGACTACTATAGGACCACTGGGAATAAAATAAATAACATCCCAGTCATCTCACAAACTAAGATAAACTGTTATCCAAACCATCTCAGATTATCTGAATCTGCTAAACTAAATTTGTGAGTTTAGATATCAGATACATTGGAGTAATTTCAACAGTTTCTACTTCTCCCTCCTTCCCTTCCTATTTCTTTAGCTCTTCCCTGTTTCTCACTCTTACTGTCATTCTTAATGACATTCCTATGGTTGCTCCTATGGCCAGACTGACTTAAACCTTTATGTGTGTTTTAAGCGGCCTCTCCCATAACACAGAACATTTTTACATCCTTTTAACAATCTGAAAACTGTATTTTTCAACTTTGATAATGCTGAGATTTGTGGTAAGGACAATACATGCTTGAACTTTTAAAATTACTGCTATATTCCCAGCTTCAAGACCCAGTTTAATGGGTCCTTTTAGGCTTATCGTATAGCACCCCATAGAGTTTTAGGCAGCTACCAAAGCAGATCAGCCATAATTGCTTCCTTAGAAATTTTGCATTAAATATGTCACAATTATAAGGTCCAAGTGAAGCAATGGGTTATAAGTTATCATTAAAGTAATGAGATTTTTCAGCCAAATTTATTTAGCTATTTATGTAGAATAAGTACCACAGCTGTTTGCTATTGGAAAGGATTTGACTAATAGGGGAGTAGTGCCTTGGATGATATATCCTATATCCAGGATGGATATAGGGTAGCTGAAAGCCGATAGGCAGCTCTTGGAAAGGTACAAAGAGGCTGAAGTAACCTAGGAGAGAGGGAATGGAAGGTAGGACAGGAAGGCAACAGCAGCTAAAGCCCCTGAAGGTGTGGAGGAACCAGATCTTGAAGGTGAGAAGTAGCTGAGAAGGCAGCCAGAAGATGGAGTGGTGTGATGTGACCTCTAAGATCAAGAAAAGCTTATTCCTTTAGAAATGTCCAGCAAAGCAACTTCTAATGAGATCTGTCATATGTTAATAACATACCATGTGTGCTCTCCAAATACAGCTAAAAATGTACTAGAGACCATGGGCTTCCTCGAGTATCAGCCCTGTTACTGGTATAAACTTTAATAAATGTTACTAGTAACTTCATTATGGACACAACAGCTTACACCATTCACACAGTAGAACGTATCAAAAATTTTAAAAAAATATCTGTAATGCTTCAGAAACACATCCAGGTGGAACTCCCATAGTATCTTCTAGCCAGGACAAGGAGGAAATTGCCATTATTAAGCAGCCAATTAATGTCCAGTTTCAGATAGAGCCATCAGTCCTCAGGATATGTGTATGAACCTCATGTAAGACTGTCCAAAAAAGGGTGTCACTGCAAACTCCAGCTGTCTGAGGATGTTGCTTGGGCCTGGGATTGTGGCTGTGGGCAGTGGAGACCAGGACTGACATCTGGCAGCCAGGATATGCTTTAACTGGATTAACTACACAACACAATAAGGTACCTGTTGGCTGAGTTTAAGTCAAACTGCATTTTTCTCCTTTTTTATTTGGTTCCAATCTTTCTTATCCTTAAATATTTTAGAGGTACCCTTAAAGATTTTAATACTCTGATTTAAGTTTGGCTGGCACTTGTGGAAAAGGATGAACTAGAACAAAACAATCACACAGCAAGTGTTCAGGCTGCAGGGGGGCAGCAAAGCAATTAAAGCTGTGTGTGGGCAGCCCTCAGGGACCCTAGAAGTGCCAGAGAAACCAGGGGACAGAGCAAGGAAAAGCAGTGTCTGGGGACAGTTTCTCAGCAGCTCTGCACAGGGTGCCAGAGCCCTGCCTGTAGCCAGGGTGGGCACCAAACCACTCCTCCTGCAAGGAGCAGCAGATTGAGAGCATTGCTGCTGCTCAGACTCACGCACTGGGAGGGTGTTTGCAAAACTGTGTGATTCACAAAGGTGGACATGCTTAGAATCCAAGATTTGAGGGACAGAGAACTCACAGCAGCAAGGCAGGAGTCAATTCCAGCTGACTTCTGGCAGAGGGAAAGGAGATCCTGGCACAGAAACTGAAGCTGGCCGGGCTTGGCTCTGTTTGGGGACCAGCAGAGGGGAGGGAGGTAGAGAAAAAGTGAGAGACTACATGGTCCCTTGAGGGAGGAAAGTGCAAGTGTTTTGGGTAAAAGATCAGGAAGTCTGTTTATCCTGAAAGTTGTGAAACAGAGTTTGCTAACATGATATGCTGGGACAGAAAAATATAAATAGCTTACTTAGAATCTTTCCCACAGTTGATAACATTATAGACTACTACGTAAACATAATGAAAGCCCAAGGTGGACTGAGTTTTCATTAGCAGACAAATGGTCCACACAGGGTACCCTGAGGTGTTTGTGCCCATAATTCTGATGACTGCATAGGTAGAGACAAAAACAACTTTATGCTTTTGCACCTATCACAGAAACATGCAGTTTCAATAGTTCATGAGGTCATTCAAATATATGAGTTATGAATACATTTATGTCAACCAGTATATACACAGAATAAAAATTTAGATCTCGTTACAGTACATATAATTTTTCCTACATCCCAATTTCAATTGATATGGAATTGAACATCACTAGCCTTGGCTGGATTTCCCTTTTTACAGTTGAGATAAAGTATTTCCAGTATTATCATTTTGCCTTCCTCCTCCATTGCATTTGCTTCTTCCTCCTCCATTGCACAGTTGATACCTGGTCCAGGATTTATCATTCAAAAGCCCAAATGTTTGTGCTAAGAGCCACCATTGCTAGTCCAGGATGAGTTTATAGTACGAATCAAAGGTTGCTTCATACTCATGTAAGTTGGCAAGTGTGAACCTGCTCCTTGGAGCAAACCAGCAATGTCTAAATGAACCAGAGCCAACAGCACCCCTATACAGCCTCTATCTAAAAAGTGTTTGACTGCCTTCCATGCTGGAGAGCTGATCAGAGCAGAGAACATAACTAAATAAAAACATTTACTTTAAAAATCCATCCCCTCCTCCCAGAAAATACTTGGTATACATCAGAGCACAACCTGCATTGTCTGCAGGCAAACACAAAAAGTGATGCTGTTTTATGCAAAAGCCATCTTGTAAACATTCCATACTACCTAGTAAATTTTTCTGCATTTTACGGCATTTTTCTATGGGCAGGGACCTCTAACCTATCTTAGAGTACTAAAAGCTGAATAAAATGTATCTCATCTAGACAATTTTAAAAGTCATTATGTACCTACACATTTTGCCTGGCTTCCCAAGTGGAACAAAGTCATTTTGTGGAGCTGCTGGTCCCGCAAGTGGCAAAAGAAAATGTCACAGCATCTTGCTTGTTCCTGCCTCACTAGTAGCAAATAAAACCTGTTTTAACATCGTGTGTTTGTTTAAGCAAGAAGCTTTTACAAAATTACTTCTCACTCATGGAAGAGCCTCCCAGGAAGTCTGTCCAACACTTTAGGGGAGGCACTGTCTGACTACTCATGACCCAGTTTCATTTTATAGCTCTGTAGTAGGCTGGGATGATGGGAGCTGGTCATCTGGTCAAGATGCCAACAGCTGCCCACTGACTTCACCCATTTGTGGCTTCCTAAATACAGGTTCAATCAGCACTTACATGGACTTCTTTTGGCCTCACGTTCTGTTATGTTTCAGATCTCCATCGGCACCAGACCTTCCCCATGTCCATCTTTTTCACCTCTTGCCTGTTATTAAGTTTGGACTGGAGTACTGGGACCATCTCCTGCAGTACCTGGGCATCCCAGCAAACACAGTGGAGTACTGGCCCTGTTTGAAGAATCAAACCCAAATGTTGCTGATTTTAATTTTTTTTTTCTTTTAGTTTTTCTTTCTCTTCTTCTCTATCCTTTCTTTGCCATTGTGTCATGGGTTTTTTTCTCTTTGTGTCACCTCTGCTGTGTCTGGAAGTATGTTAAGAGCCTGGAGCAGAGCTAGAAATGTAAGAGCTGACTTTTAGCTATTTGAGGTTCTGGCCATGAACAGCCGGGAACTGCTGACAACACATCAACAGGCCAGGGGAATAAATTCTCTCTGGTTGCTGAGAGCACTGGTGTTAAGATCCAATTATTAAGGTTCTTTAGAAATTCCTCTTCCCAAATTAAGGTGCAAATGAGACCATATGCCAGTGACAATAGTAAGGGTTTTATTTGATGAGAGGGAGAGAGAGAGAGAGAGAAAAGGAGAGACAAGAAGAGAAAGAAATAGAAAATAGGTGGGGGGACAGAATGGGAGTGAAGGAAAATATCACCACTACATGGATCCCAGTGATGTTCCACTGATCCTCTCCAGCTGGTCTTCTTGGTGGTGAAGGTCCCCCTGAAAAGCATAGAATCCCACGGCTTAATATACCCTTGAGCCAGGTGGCAATGTCCCGGCATGTTCCCCAGGGGGAGGAGGAGCATCTCTTACAGCAGTCTGGGGATCTGTTGCATCCAGTGGTGCAAAGCCTCTGGGGAGCACTTTGGGGGGTTATGACTCCCCCTCAGCTGCCTCTCATGTGAAAGTCCCGTGGATGTTGCCTGTGGCGTTGGGGGTTCCACAGCTGGGCTGGTTTGTGTAACGGGATGTCGCGGATCATGCGGCTTGTCGGTGCTGGAGCGCAAGGTGCCACGACCTTCCTGAAAGCATCTCCAAAGGGAAGCCGCTCGGCAGGACCTCCACACACTCACACAAGCATACATGCACACACACACAGCTCCAGGAATGGATCGACGGCAAAGAGGCAGGAAGGGTCTCCGTATGGAGTTCCACAGGAGGAGTTTAATGCAGCCACATGCGTGAAGGGTTCCATGGACTAAGACAAATAACATGGGAGGGTCCAGGTTTAAGTATGGGAGAGGATCGAGTGTCAGAGACCAATGATCTGAGGGCACAGGGATGGTACACAGGCGGGACTAGGGTAAGGGAGCCAATGGGGAATTCTGAGGGAGTGGCAATGGGGCAAGGGCCAATGGGGGGACCTGGAGTGGCGAACCATCTAGAGCAGGAACATATAAGGTATAAAGGGGCAGGGAGGCCAACAGGCCAACTGGGGAAGCAGAACTGGGGTACATTAACATAACAGAGCAGAGCATCTTGGGGGAAGCCCTTTCGGTCACCCTAACCTGGGGAGGATCTCTTGGTACTAGGGACTGTCCCACCAGTGGACTCTCTTTGTTCCTTGTACCACAGGCTCACCGGCCACCACAACGGGGGATAGGTGTTCACTGCCTCTGACCAGAGGTTATGCCACGCATCTGAAACCTCCTCCCCCCGCCTTGGTTGCGGCGGAAGTCTGTGTAAACCTGGCTTCTGTGAGCTGTGCTCTCTCCTCACCCCAAACTCAGCCAGGGATGATTGAACAATGGGTTTCCCTTTATCTAATCAGCAGTTTGGCTTTCAGTACAAAGTCCCAGGCTTCAGGGAGGCTTCTTTGGTTGTAGCTTCTTTATAATGAGCAAAACTTTATATCAGTGTTTGAGGCATGAACTATTTTCAGTCTCTGACAATTGGTCCCTGCTGAAGGTTTTATAGAAAGTATAAGGGATGGGAAAGGAAAAAACGCAACAGTTGTTCTCATCAGTCACTGATACATCGGGGCACTCCTCCTAAGATTTTTGCAACTGAGCACATTAATTGTTGCTGTAGCTAGGGTTAGTTGAAAATGGCTTAAGTCAAAGCAGCGGATGAAGCTTGGTACAAGAATTAGAACCCAATGCTCCAGAAGTTTCAAATTTGAGTGTGAACTTCTGCTGTTCCTGTATTTCAGAAGAATTATCTCTGATGTCAAGAGGCCCAGCTGTAGAGCCGAAGAACGAAAGGCGTTCTCCACACCACAGCCCCTCTGTCATTTTTCTGTGTTTAAGCACAGAGCAGGCTGTGCCTAAGCACGGGCTCTAATCCGTGCTGAAAAGGAACCAGCAAGGTGACTGATGCTCTATTTCAGCACCACATTTTTCTATCTGTCTGCTTGTTTTGAACTCTTTCAGAGTAACAAGCAAGATTAATGCTAAGATTATTACTGGTAATAATCTATAAATATTGGTGAAGTGATAACATTTTCCACTTGGTGGCAGATACTCCTTTTAAAAAAAGCACAAACCTCAAAGACACATTTAATGCAGTTTTTTACTGAGGAAAACCTCTGTGGTGCCTGATGAGCACAGAACATGTGGACTCAGTGCTGAGCTGCAGAGTTTAGGGGCAAGGACTTGCCCCAGGAGCCACATATATGGCAGGCAGCCATGCATGGACACATTTTCTCATGTGCTTCTGAACCCACCCATACCTATGAGTGTCCTCTAGGGTTGACAGGAAGATTTTGGCTTTACCATTCGAGGAGTCCATGACACTCCAGGAAACCCACAGGCCTTGGAGAATGTCAGAGCATGCAGGTTTTGGGTGTGTCAGCAAATGTTCAGCTTCCTGTAGGCTGTGTAATTGAGAGGAAATGCTCCCTCTGCTCCTGCTTTCTCCCACCTACCTGCAGGCAGGTTGGAGGCAATTTTTCCCCATTCCCTCATGCGGTGCTGCAGAGCACCCAATAAAGGACATTAAATGCGAGGACACTATTTCTAGTTCAGGCCACTTGGAACACAAGCTGCTGGGAGCTGGAGAGAGCTCTGGGGAGGTATTGCATGGCCCTTGCTTCATGTTCTCTCCAAGGCATCCAGTGTCATTCCTCTAGGAAACTGGGCACTAGACTAGATAAACTGTTACCCTGCCCCAGGACAACCAACCTTTTCCCTTTTTCTTCTAAGATCCCACCACAGTGGGAATGCAGAGGACAAATTTTACCCTGATAGCTAACAATGAACATCTCGGAATCATGTGAATCCATCTACCTGCAAGCAGGACTGTTGCACATTCAATCAGGTTGCTGACTAGAAACAAGGTCATTATACTAGCTGGCAAGCAATTAGTCAATTAAGTTCATGAATGTCAATGCATTTTTCTATGAAAACTTTTCTTATAAAACACACAAAATATTTACGGTCTTACTCTTCCTTCAATATTCAGCATGGTCCTTAAAATGCAGCCCTTTTTTTTCTGGTGAAAATTAATGTTTGTCCTCAAAACAAGGCCACTGCTAACCAGTGTTCTGAGAATACTTCTTGAAGTAATACTGTGTCAGCTGGGGAAAAAGAAGCAAACATTGCAATGATACCTCTCTCTTGAGCAAAAGACCATGGTGGAAAACAGCTCTGTCACATAGTGCTGTGGACAGTCATGTCCTTTCTGCAGCAGGACATCTCAGTTTCTAGGTAATGCCTTCATCTCTAACACAGCTGCATATTCTTTTAACAAAGAAAAGATATCCTGAGGCCATGACATGTACTTCTGTAGCTGAGATTTATTTTTAACTGTGTTGAACAAGAACACAGCAATGCATCCTCTCTTAGCACAAAGCAACACTCTTAAAGTTCTCTTCTCTCACCACTGAATAGGAAGCTGAGTGCTTCTGTCTAATTATTCTGACCTTTCCACTATCAGGATTTGACTAAGACTATTCAAGGAGCAGAGAAAGAGGCTCTGGTTTTGCTTCAGTAATGTGTTGCTTGGTGGGATCATAGCCGTCTGACACTGTACCATCTCTCCTCAGCATTCACTTCCTCTTGAGCCTCTTGTTTGATACCAAAAAGAAAATATCCACCGAAAACAAAACAGCAGGAGAATATAAACCATTCTCATCAATCCAGCACCTCTCCTGTGTAAGTGTGGCTCTTTGCCATTGAATTTTAATGCCAATGAATCCCATCCCAGAAAGGGCATGGGCCACTGCTTAGTGATGCTAATGAAATCTCCCTCCCTCTCTATTACAGCCGTATCTGCTTCAAGAACTGATGGTGGAAGGAAGGTGGCTTTCTCTCAGCGAGAGAATCATATGTGATATGCACAAGTGATAGGTCCAAGGGGACTATTGGGAGGACCAGGTGCCAGGTGCCAGTCATAGCTCTGCCTCAAAACCAAAATTACATTTATTTCCACTTTCCAGATAGTTGGCATGGTGCTGCCTTTGTGCTAAATCAACCGCATCATGTTTCTACACAGGGAGTTTTGTGAGGGCTTGCAGTTAGAGTCACATTTTCTATCTCATTACTTTGTCTCTTGCTCATCCTGACCTTCTCACAGGGCTTATTTTCCCCTTCCTGTTCACTTTTCTTTGTCCCCCTTTCTGCTGCTTATGATAGTGACAAGGTACAAGAGTGGCTATCTAAATTTCCTTTCCTTCTAACTAATTACTTTTGCAGTCCCAGAGGAAAAATTTTAAAGATAGGTACCATACTAATTGGACATGAAATTTTATTCAGAATTCCCCCTGCTCCATGCTTTTGCTATCTTGTATTGCCTGGGACTAGACTGGTGGTTATGATGTAGAAAAATGAACTGTGAAAAATGACCAAGAGCAGAAATGTGGAAAATGACAAGTAAGTAATTAGCACAGTTTAGCCCACTGATCTGAATTTGTTTTTATTATTTATCTGCTGACATTTTTGTACAGCATTGGAAAATTCCTTCTTCCATCCAGGTGGACTACTGAATACCCATGCCATCTGCTTAAATGTCTAATTTGCAGTATGTCATCTATATGACCTTCAGTTTTCAAATCATTTTATAACCCATCAATCTGTGCATCTGGCACAATACCCTCTGTGTACCTGATAACTGGTTAGCACATTTTAACCTCTCTCATGGCAAACAACAAATATTTTCTATGCTCATCACAGCTTTGTTCCTTCCCATTCCTTTGCTATTGCATGAGGGCAACATAATGAATTTGTCAGGATCAGAGTCATTTTCATCTGACATTTTTCAAGAATCCATTTGCTCACGGCACTCAGATTTTTTTATATATTTTGGCTGGTCTTACCTGTCCTGCAGACTCTGTGAAAAAATACCAATTCTGCATTTTTAAAAAGGAAAAACTGTTCAACTCAGCACAGAGACTGAGACTACAAAGATCATGTAAGACAAAATACTGTGGACTGAGAGCATTATTCATGCAGGTGCTCACCACGTGGTATTCTTCATAAAAATAGTATCCGGTGCTGTCGTCACTAGAATTGTCCAGAAGAACAAACAAAGCCAAACAGCTTGCTACGTGCTCCAGATGGGGTTAAGTGAATGTCTGTCCCTTAAAGCACTTTCTGAAAAGTTTATATGTCATGTCCTTCAGCTGCCTGGCCATCAGTGATTTTTCAAATGCATTCACCGTTTCCTTCCTTGCTCCCAGCCAGTCAGATCCTGCTGATGCGGCAATACCAGGAATGTGACTTATGTTAGAAGGGAAAATGCTCACCCAGCACATGTTCAGCATGTGTCACAGGGAAGACACAAGCCCGAACAGATAGCAAGAGCCAAAAGATGCCTCCTAGTTCTGATCTCTGACAGAGTGAAGCACTGGAGCTCTTAGAAAAGCTTTTGTGCTGAAGGAAGTAGATCATCAGGGCAATGCAGGGCAGTTTGATGAGAAAAGGTTTGCATCCAGCAGCACAAGGCAGCAGAAATGGAGGGAAATTAAGCTTACTATCTTCTGTGGGGGCAGTAAGAAAATTGTCCATATCTTATGGTGTAACCTAGGACACTGGAAAAAGGCGTTAATACTCTTTTTGTTTAAACTGGAAAGCATGGCTCATATTTCCAGTGGTCCTGCTAGGTTTTGGCATGAAATAGGTAAAGACAGTCAGTGTGAATGTGCCCTAGAGATGCCAAAATGAATATTGATAGGTCAAACATAGGTGTGCTTCCTCATCAAAAGAAAGAAGGATAACACTGAAGACCATTTCCCTGCAAATCAAGATGACAGCTGGTAATTGACATCAGAGCATTTCTTCTGTCACCTCTGGTGCCTTGGTTAAATCTTGTTAAGTCTGCTGAGACTAAAGTAAACATTTTCTAGTCTCAGCCAGATGTTGGCAAACAGGACTTGACATTGTGAGTGAAACTGGCCAGGAGTTTTCTGGCTAGTTCCTTTACTGGAAAATATGAATTTGGAAAAACTGACACTTTAGTCCAAAGAACGTTTCTAAGTTAAGAGATAGAGAGAGGCGTTTGTCCCCGCAGTGATAATGAGGATAGTAAGAAGGATATCTTATCCTTGCTTTGTCTTACTCAGATCACAGACTTTGGTCTGGGTCTGCTTGGTGAGAGCCTGGTCCTTGACTGCAGACACAGGGGTCAGTCTGCCATCAGCACCTCATGGGTTCCTACTTGATACCTGTGCAACTGTTGATGACAACAGTTGATGTGAGAGACAGATTTTCTATAAATTAATGCGCATACTCTGGATGAAAGAAAAGAGCTGAGCTTTTTCCCTCCAACCTGCTGGAATTACACCTATCTCTAATTCCTGGTCGAAGTGTGACTTTCTAGAAGAAAGTATTCAGTTTCATCCAGTCATAAGAAAGGAGGGATGCTGAAATCTGAGCAGAGTTTGAGCACAGCCCTCACCACATGTGACTCACCGTGCTGGTCAGTGCCAGCCAGCTGAAACCCACCAGTGGTAACCTCGCTCATCCCTTCTGCATTTGACTGGTGTAACGCCCACCTTTTATGAAATATCCTCTCTATTCTCTTCTTAAGCCTTGAAGATTTTAGCAACCTGCTGTCATCTATGAAACCAAGATCAAAGGCAAAAAAATGCCTGTCTAATCTTGAATGTAATCCTCCTTACGTGCATTTGTTCCTGAGCTGTGGGTCGGTGCCAGCAGCCTTTATATCCCCGTCTTTGAGCTCAGGGATTAAGACACTGGGGTCACTCATTAAGACACTGGGGTCACTCACACTGTTGCCACCATGGATCTGACTATTTTCCAGCTGTCCAGTTTTTGCTACTATCCATGGTGTGTAGTACATAAAGACATGAGCAGAGTTTGTGAATAGTCCCACAGCATATGACAAAGCTATCAGAAACTGGCCTGGCATCACACTTGTCATACTGCTTTTCAAAATGAGAGTTCCTGTCATTAAACAGCCACTGACCCCTTGGCAGCAGGACCAGACAGGTGGGACACTGCAAACAGCTTCCCCTGTAAATGCCAACACATTGTCCTTATCTGACACTGTACAGCTCCAGGTGATAAAATCTGTTTGACAAAAGTGGAAGCTGGGAAGCCTGCATCATCAGACCTGTAGGAAGCTGGAAAAGTAAATAAATGCATCACTTTATTTCCCTCTTTTTTTTCTTCCAGATGGATCTTTTTTTAGCTTTCATTCATGCTGTATTTCTCGCACCTGCGTGCATCTGTTGTCAGTAAGGCAGAGCATTCAGCACAGACCACAGATCTTTCCTTGTGTGCATCCTCTCAGAGCCTGGCCAGGCTCTTCCTTCCTTGATGGGGATTTAACATCACCCTTTTAATATTCCCAAGATTTTCTTGGGTTTAAATATTCCAAATATTATGTAGTTCTAATTATTCCAGTAAGACTGCAAAATCTCAAGTGCTTTTGTTCCCTGAAAAGCTGGCAAGGGATGTGTAAGTTGTCTGTGCTTTTGTTTCACTTACTACACAATTTGTTTTCTCTGTCTCTCCCACTTGACAGTGCAGAACCAAAATCTGCAAACTTCTCTCTAAACCACCCTGTGCCAAATCTTCCAGGAAGTGATCTGTAGTACCGAGTCCCATAAGGAGCGGTTGTTCCCACTGCAACTGACAACAGCACAAGAAAAGATGACTAAAAGCTATGCAGCTCCTATATTCTTTACATCTATGTGGCTAAAACCTATTTAGGAAACAAATTTCAAAATTTCTGTTGTGATTTTTAATTTCATCTACAATTGCATTTTTTGCGTATAGGAATTATTTTATCCACTGCCTTAAAGAAAAAATTTACCATTTTTATCTAAGGTTACAATGAATTCAACACATTGATGCTACCTAGATATAGTGCATTTAGGATAATAATTCTAACTTTAAAAAACAATCTTTTTCTTAAGCTTTTAAAAAGAAAGAGTTGATTAAAGTGTTTATCTCTTAGCTAAGTAACATTAGTCATTGTTCATTGTGAGAAACATAGCCACATATTTACTGTAATACAGATTTCTGTTGATTAATTATGAAAAACAGTACCGCTTTTTCTTCCCTGGAGTTAAGAGAAAGACTCCTGTTTAAAAGAAGGACTCTTGAGAAAACAAATTTCATTTCAAAGGTCATTAGCAAAAAGAAGCCTTTGTTTTAATCTTAATGGAATCATTCTCCTAGGATGACACAAATATCCATAAAGCACCATGATTTCATTTGGGTTTTAAAAAAACAAAAACAACTTTATTTTCCCTTGACACAAAACAAGATTAGCTGGGGTGGTTCTTTTCTGCATTGAGTAATACAATAATGGCTAGGTTGTTTTTCTCTGGCCATCGCACGAGCATGCAGGGAGCAGGGATGAAAACATAAAGTATTTCCTCTGCAGAGCCGCTGAAGAGCAGGAGGCGTTGTGCCTGGAGCACAGCCTCCTCCTCCCACAGCTCCCGGGGCTCGCTTCAGCATCACACGTGCCTGCCGGGCACAGCTGGCTCCCAGAGCCACGCAGATTCACCCCTGCACATTTGCAGTCATGGCCAGGGAGGGAGCGAAGAGGAGGTTGGGCTGGGGTCTCGTATTCTCTCGACCAGCCCACAGACCCCACCTGGTCGCAGAACGCAGAAGATGAAGCTGCAGCTTCCTCCGTGGAGCGGGGTGGGATTGCCCTGCGGTTTGCAGCTGTGGGGGAGGCTGTCCTTCCCCCAGCCAGAAACCGCCAGGGGCTCTGTTTACATCACTGCAGCTGTGAGGTCCTCAAATGCAGCCCAGCTGTTAAAAGCCAAAATGAGCTCCAAACAGTGTGAACCAAACTGTCCTTCTACATCTGCCTCTTCAATCCCATCCAATAAAATGTCCACTGGTAACAAAATAGAATGAGGCTGTAAGATGCAGAGCACGTGCAATGGTTGGTAGATATATCCTACTGTGCCTCCATGGAAAAGGAGCTATCCCAGCCCCTGCCAAGGCCCTGGAGAGGACCCCTCACCTTCACAGAGGGTAAAGTGACCAAATTTGAAAATATTTGCCTGGTTTTTACCAACTCTTATCTGGGAAAAATCTCCAAAAATAATTAGGCTAAGATAAGTAACTGAGTTTACTTAATTTGTTTACAAACCTCTTCTGTTAATAAAGAAAAAAAAATAGGGAAAGGTAATAGGGGTTTCTTCAAACAAATACTGTAAGGTCTTCAGACTTGAAAATGTGTTCATTTATCAGAGGGCAAGCCCTTCGAAAATACTGGAAACGCCCAAGTGCTGAAAAAAATATACTGTACCATGTTAGTCAGTTATCTATAAAAGCAAGGGGCCCAATTGAAAAATATTGCCAAGCTGGAGAGGATCAAAATTTGCTCATACCCTATGGCATGAATCTGAGAATCTGGCTGTACCTAATAAAAATCTCCTCCTTGATGCATATTGCCCTATGAAAATTTGTGATTGCTAAGTTCAGGGGGATTTTTCTTTCTTTGAAAGCATCTACAGTGAAAAAAAGACACCATCAAAAAATCTTTTAGAGCACAGAAAGAAAGAGATTATTGTGTATGTAGCAGATATCTGCTGGAAATTCTGCTCCAGGTATCATAACCTGAATGTGTTGTGAAATAAAACTACTCAGAAAGTTCAACAAATAGAGCAAATTGTTTTCTTCATGGTTCATTGTGAGCTTAGGTACCTTATACTTCCTCAAGGAAGAGCTAGTGCTGCATTTGAGAAACATGTCATGCTCCAGATTTATTTGCATATACAAGAAGAGTACTTTGCAGCACAGTTTGATAAGCAGTTTATAAATAGCAAATGTTACTGATAAAAAGAAGAGGGAGGGTATTTTTCAAGACAAAGGTTTTCTTTGGGAACAACTGAAAGGAGGGCATGTAGGAAGCCTTGTACCTCCTGAAGCCCTCCTGGAAGTAAGTAGCACTCTAAACAAAGGCATTATCAAAGGAGTCCTGAGCATCTCAGGAAATTAGCTGTGCTACCTTAACCACATTTGTATTCAAATCTGTATTAACATGGGCATCAGATCCGTGCCACACTTTCATGATTTTGAGGCCCTAGCACAGACGTGTGACAGTCATTTGCATTGTATGCTTTGAAAAATACTGCTCAATATAATAAATCTATTTTCAGAATGTGCAAGAAAGGAAGGCTTCATTTCTAAATAAAGAAACCATTTTCAGGAAATGCAGAGTTTCTGTCAAGTTGTTAGAAAATAATTTTAATAAAGCATTTGCAAAATATTAGAAAATATAAATAATGCATTATTTATTATTTCATAATAACAATAAAGGTATTTGCTTTTAATACAGACTTTCCCCCTTCAAAAGGGCATTTTTTTACCATTGAACAGCTGATGTTTTGATCAGCAGGA
>NW_008236217.1:10434069-10463462 GCF_000691975.1 Corvus brachyrhynchos | reverse complement strand
AAATGGACAACTAGATAAATATGCAAATAATCTATGCAACATTCATTTCCTATTATTTCCTAAGTAAAAAAATACAGAACTGTTCCATCAGATTCTTCAAAATAAAGTCCTGAAGGGTTGTTGAAAAATGACCCATCTATTCCTACATCTGCTTAATTAATGCAAGTGAACGTGTCAAATATCCATCCTGGTAATGGATTAAGAAATTATCTACAAGCGGCTTTGGAAAGCTGTAGGCAAACAGAATTTCTCAGTATCACTATGCAGAACATCCTGCCTACATCAAGGCATAGCTTAAAAAGTTGAGGTAAAGCAAGCGGGTTACAAAAATATGTACAGCTTTAAATTTTCCTGTAGCAGACCAAAGCAGCATTACCATAATAGTTACATCTATCATGTCTTCTGTCACATACTTTCTGGCTCTCCCGCTCCAGTTTTGCCAATCTCAAATGCATATTTCTCTCTTTTTTGCTGGTGTATCTATAAAGCTTCAGGCGAATTTCCCTCACTGATCCCCTTGCACACGCTCCCTGAACTAAGCCAGAAAGATGCTTCTTATCTCCTTCAAATTCCTCCTCATGGCATACATATCCTGTGATGCTGACAGGGAATAAATACCTGTAGCTGCTAGGAGCCTAGGAATCACCTAGGAGCCACTTTGAAAAGTGCCTTTATGAAACAATGTTAGTTGGCAAAGACATGTATGATTATGTTGCTCATGGCCAAATTGTTTCCTTCACTTAACTGTTGTATCCTGGCCTCTGCTGATGAAGGAAAACAAACAGCATAATTTTTACAGATAAGGCGAGCAGAAGGTGAAGGAAACATGGCAGATGGGCTTTCATAAGAAGAACATTGACCTAGAGCAAATAAAACATTATCATTGAAGGAAGTCACTCTTTCACAAATACAGAGAGATTGCATGGGACATTTTTCTGCAAAATATTTAGCCATTGGACATGCAGTTTTAAAACAGCTAAAAGCCTTTTCAAAATTCAAGTCTGGTTGCACAGAGAAGAAAATGAAAAAAAAGGACTTGATGAAGCAATTAGTTTCAGCATTTACCATATGAGAAGCTTCCATTGTGGGTGTTAAATTCACAAAAGGGTTGGGAAGATCAATGCATCTGGTTCTGTTATATTGTCACCTCTTAGGAATATGAAGAGACAGTAACTGATGTCCAGACATCTCTGGTGCCCAGATTTTGAGATGTTCTTCCAAGGAAACCAGCTGAGGCATGCAAGATACCAAGTCCTGAAGGGATGGGGTCAACAGTTGAAGACCACAGCTCTCTATTTAACACTCCTCTGAGGTGCTTCCTTGTTCCTCAAGGACCCTGGTCAGTAATGTGGCCCCAGCACTCCATAGGGCCTTTTCACAGAGAATCAGCTCAAGATATTCTGGCATTTCTAACAAATTTGTAGATGCATGGGGCCTTTGGTGCGAACCTTCCTCTTTTTTACCAGAATAGAGGACAGGCTGCAAGAGCTCTGACCCCTCTCTAAGGGCAAGTCTTTTTTGTACTGCCCTCCTGTCTCTCCTCTCTATCATCTGGCCTTCTTTCTAATCTGCTATTACAGATTTAAAAGATTAAAAGGATGAACTTTGACCATAGCAGCCAGAGGGCCTTCAGATATGACTTGAAAAGCAGGATGGTCTCTGTCCAGCAGAGTGCCACTGAACAGGAGATGAGGCAGTCTTCAGAAGGGAATGGGACAGATTCTTTCTCTGCTTGTTTCACTGGCTGGGTAAATGCTGGCTCTCCTTTGCATTTTCAAGAGGTGTTGAAACAGAGGAGCAGATCGTAATTAGCATGACTGTTTCTCCCAGCCATTATGGACAGGGACATCTCTGCCTCTGGGACATCTCTGCCTGTGGGACTTCGACTAGGAGAATCCTGCAGTTTCTCAGGAGTTTCTTACATGCTGCAAGAAGCAGCCTAATTTAAAAACTCAGTTAGGAGAGAGCACTCTGCAAATGGGATACAAAAGTTCTTCCTGGATGGGGGAAGGTCACATTATTCTTCCGGCCCACAGGCTGCCTCACCCTTCCCTGTCCTGTGACAGAATGCAAACAGGAGGGACAGGAAGAGCCTGTGTCTGGGTATGAAAACTTGAGACATGGGGCATCAGAAAACTGCAGAGAAGTGCGACAATCAGGAAGAAAACATTCCAGCTAACTGAGGAGGGGGAGAAGGTGCAACACTCCCTACAAGACCCAGAGGTTTTCTCTCAGGAAAACTACCTAAAAGAGTATTGGTCCCTTGCTTGGTTGCAGAAGAGATAGTTGAGCTGTGTAAGCCTTGAGAAAGGATTTATACCATGAAGCCCAGTTTACAGATGTACTAAAATGAGGCAAGAAAGTGTGTTTTGGACACATCTGTTGTACCTTCTACTGATTAGCTTTTTGTGTTCCCCTGATGAACATCATGGCTTCTCTGCAGTTTCTTCTTAGATATACAACTGTATAACTGATCATAAATGTCTATAGTGCCACTTCACTGTACAAATACACAATAGGAGGCTACAAGCCTGACACCTGAAAGTTCATTCAATTCCAGGTCTGATATTTAGGCATCATATTATGTGTACATATTTTGGATCTCGCTCCATGATCTTGTACATGTACTGCTTTTTGGTTCCCCAGAAAATCAGTAACCTTGTCAATATTTAAATATCAGGTTAGTCTGGTGTGAACTGGTCTTTGGTGGGTTTTGTTGAATTCTGTCCTCTGTTCTTTTCACCTCTATTTTTCATTATCATTTATTTCAAAATTCTTTCCTCCTCCACTGAGTGCTCCTTAAGTTTTTTTTATGGCAGGCTACTAAATGATCCATTAGCCTGATTTTCATCTGTGGTTCCATACTTTTATACTCACAAAACTGGGTAGGCTACGGCTTAAATGTATGTAGTTAAAATACAGGAAATTCAGCACACCTACTTTCTTAATTTCTACTGAGTGAGACTAACAAACTGGCTTTTACTGGCAAATTTCAAATCCTGTACTTGTTTTCTGGTGCTGCTCTTACACAGAGAAATCACAGGGTATGTTGAGAGAACAGAAGAAACCCCAGGACTGTCCTCTAAGACTCTCCTGTGCCAAATTCTTTGTTCTTGCCTGTGGTGTGTGCCCAGACTTCATATTGCATCCTCTCCCTCTCAGCCTTGGCTCCATCATCCTTCACTCAGCTCTTGGCCTCTGATCTGTGTGCAGAAACCAGTGCCCTACAGTAAGAGCCTCAGCCTCACCTAGGGCTGGGGCGTGCACAGACTCCATCTCTCACTCTCACCCACCTGCTCCCAGGACCAGGTGTCTCTGCTACTGCTGCAAACGGAAGTACAGAGCAGCTCCACAGATGGCTCCTCCTTGATGCTACAGGGTCTGAGAAAGGGCCTGAGATTGAAGGTTCCAAGGCTGAGTTTCCAGCTGCTCAGTTAGGACATCCCAGAGAGCTCAGGGACACATCCTCTGCTCCTTCAGTGCCTACAGGAGCAGATGTGCTATTTCAGAGATATTTCAGAATTACGGAAAAAATTCCTACTGCCAGCTGATTTTCTTCTCTCTTCTAATGCCTTCTGCTGCCACTCCTGATTCCTAGGAGCCATTTTCTTTCTCTTTCTGGGTAACAAAATACTTTTGAATTTGAGCTACTCTTAGTCAATTTGAACCTTTGTCCTATATTGAATGTACTACTGAACAGGTACTACTGTACTACAGTACCACCTGTACTACTTTTTTGAAGCCCAGCACTTGAAGGTTAAATAATTTTCTCAATATGTTTTAACACTTTTCTTTAGAAGGCTTATGTCACCCTTATATTTGGTGGTTTTTACTTCGTCCTGTGCTTTCTGACCTGTATGAACCGACTTCTTTGCTGATGTGTCCCTGTAATAACCTTTTGTTTACTGGGCGCTCACTCCTACCATCATTCAGAAGCAGTTGTTGACTCAAATAGCTTTGGGACTCTTTTCTTACAATTTTCTCCCTCTGCTTGTTTGGCAAATTCCTTCTAGGTTTTATAATTTTGATTAGAGGAGACTTCAAGCCTCCTCCACATTCAAACCCCTGAACACTTCAGTCCAGTTGACTTTACAAACCACTTCCTTCAATTTCACAAACTTTGCCCTCCTGAAATGACTCTATTTATTTTAAACTTAATCTTAACTTCTGCTCATACAATGCAAGGTAATTTTCTACAATCAACCCCCTTAGAAGGTCCTTAAGCCTACACAAAATTTAGTCTGAAATAAGTAAGTGCAAATTCTCTTTTCCCTTTTGTGATTGTGACAGAGAAAATGAACAGTGTTTAAGGACTCTGCACTTTTATCATCATAATGAAGCAATAAGATCTGTAAATACAGTTTTCATTTATCATGAGCCTTAAATTTGTACATGTTTCATCTGGAAAACTTTTGTTTTGCAAGTGAACTGAAATAACATATTCTGAAGGTAAAATCTTGGCTTTATGGGAATAAACAAGGAACTGAATTTAGTAATGTTAGGACTTTGCCCAAGAGTTGTGAAAGTGCTATCAAGTGTGGAAGCTTTCAGCCCGCTCTTAGAGAAGCTGGCTGTGCATCACACCCTATGTGTCAGGAAAAACAGGCTGATAAGAGGCATCTGGGAGTGGACTCATTATTTTTCACTTTTGCATGTACTCCGTGTATTTTTGCAGAAGTTCTAGGTAATTGTTAGGAGTCCAATGTGGCAAGAAAATGTTGACCTAAAAGTGAAATGTGAGGCTTAAAACACAGGCCCCAACTAAATCATAGATGTTATAGTAATGTGCACTGGGGCTCAGACATTATCTTCACGAGGGGATACAGTTTTTTTCTTTTAGCTTAGTCTGTGTTTGCTTTATTAGTCTTGTAACTAAAGATGGATAAAAAATTCTAAAAAGAATTCATTTGAATTTTCCTTCCTCATATGAAAACCACGGGCATAGACTACCCTAATTTGTAGCTTCATGATACTCAGTATTCAAGAAGCATTCAGGTGTCTAGGCTGCACTCTAAATGTCCTTGCAAGTCCTAGAAATTCAGTGCAACTGTTTACTCCACAAAATATTCCAGGCATTCATTACCTTGTTTTGCACAAGAGTTTCCGTAGTTTACCCAGAAAAGAGAACTGTTATAGCATGCCACAAGCAACAGACAGAAAAATCCCAGTAACCGATAGGCATGAGGCCATCTTCCCTCTAAGACATCTATGTATTTGGGGGATGGTGAGAACGGGTGTGAGGCAGGGGTGCAGGGAGCCACTGTCCAAGTTGACACAGGTAATTCCAAGATAGTTTAAATATCCTTACAACATGCTTCAGCCCAACCCTGGTGGGTGGGATGTCACAGAAAGGACCGAGGAGGTGTCAGATCCTGTCTGTGTGGCAGCACAGAGTAGAGAGCAAGGCAAACCATCCCACCACAGGCAGCTTCCTGGGTACCAGTCACACAGCCCCTTGCAGGTGTCTGCACCATGTTGATGGTGTCCTTGCATCAAACATTCAAGACTTAGGAGCATTAAATACCATTAAAAATATTAAGTTCCCATTCTTCAGTAAGATGCTTTTTGCAATGCAAAATTGTTTTTAACAGTGTTACTGTCCTTAGGCATTTCAGATTCTGTGTACAATTACAAGTCAGATTTAAAAACTGGACTTGAACTCACAGTTTGCTTAGGTTCCTGTGAAATTTTCCCCAGAAGAAATTATCCCAGTGTGGGAATTATGTGAGAAATGCCTACAAATCCTTATTACTTGGCCCAAGGAGCAAGTTCTTAATATATTCACCAGTTTTATTTGAAGCACTCATACTATGTTTTTATTTTATTTCCTCGGTTCAGAGAGATGAGCACAGGGTCTGAGACGCCTGAAGGAGCAGGCCTGCACTCAGCTCAGCAGGTTTTCACATCCCAGGCATTCCCTTCCACCCATCCACTCTATACCATGAAGCCTGTTCTTCTTTGCTACCTGTCTTCCATCTGAGAACAAATATACGTAAGATAGGAAACATGAGCAGGAGGAACAAATCAGAGGGGACCACATATTGTAATGGAACATACATCTTTTCTTCTTCTCTAGTATTTGCTAGAGAATAGATATCAGGTTTCTGACTGACCAACCCAACTGCAGCAGGCTTTATAGAAAAATGACGTTTTAAAAAGCCTTTTAAATCCAGGTTTCTCATGATCGCTCCTGGCAAAGAATTAATCAGTTCAACATGTGAGGGGGTGTTTTGGTCACTGTTGAGTTGATGTCTGAACTGCATGCAGACAAAATAGTCTGTTTTTCTTTCAAAGAAAAAGCTCTGTTGTTTCGTGAAGGACTACAATTCATATTTTTTCCTGAAAGGATAAAAATAATATCTATATTTATATTTTTGTTCTGTGAGCATATTTTTTTTACTTGGGTGGTAAGCTACTAACATTGTACTGAATAAATTGTGGCCTTTCATAAACCTGCCCTCAAAAACATAGTAGCTTAAGCCAGCTATCAATGTTGTCAATAATATGTTTTACAATTTCATGGTTGTCATGTAAGAATTCAGATAAGTAAAACAAGAATGACTAACTGCTATGGCAAAATGTTACAGACATTTACAAATAATCAGTCATTGTAATGAATTACACCCTTGTATTACAGCTAATTATTAATGCCTGCTTAACTGTGGGGGGAAGGAGGTGGTAGTTATTTGATTACTGATTATAGTTTTCTAGTTACAGCTGAGAGACAAATAGTTTTCTTCCATTTCCAAATAACAGCTAATGGGCTAAAATATGTCTGGGCAAATCTCCTGTATCTTTACACAGTTTTGCAATAGGAGCCCAGCACAGGGTAAAAGCCAGTGTTCAGGGTGGGACACTGTTCTTTCTCACCATGCAAATGCATGTTTTTCTGAATGCATTTCTCTTTCTCTCCTCTCTTATACCACTTGTAGCACTCATATGTTATGAGGTGGTTTCTCCAGGGAATGAAACTCATGGAGAAAGAGTGAATGTCTTTTAGCCAGTGGCAGTCAAGAAGATTCACAACAAGACTGTGCAAAAGCTATTTGTGGCCACTGCCTGTAACACAGGGAGCACAGGTGTTGGCAACACCTCTGTGAAGGGTGGTCCAGAGCAATGGACCAAAGACAGAGATGTGTGCTCCAGGGGAGAACTGTTGTTGGGTTAAGGAGAATTTTAGAGAGGCAGGTCTCCAATTCACCCTTTAATTTTACATCAAAAGTAATGTCTGCTAATGACTGCTAATCTCTTGCCTCCTCATACATTGGTTAAGAGGTTAACTTCCAAATAAACCTCCAGGTAAATTCAGCATGGCACTACTCTTTCCATTTCAATTTTTAACAAACACCTTGTTCTACTATCAAAACCCTCAGTTATTTTTTCTTCTTAACACACTATCCAAACATATCCAGTGCCATTTTGTTCATGTGTATGCACCACATTGCTTTGCCACATCAGCTTGTCATCCTTACATTTCATTCTTTTTGTCAGATTCCAGCTTCATTATCTTTTCATAGACCATCATTTCACCTCTGTCACACACAGTGTTACTCTTTATTTAAAGCAACCCTGGCTTGAAGACATTTAGAGGAATTGTCTCTGCCACTTCCACTAATGCACTGGTGAAATTCATACAGTCCTTTTAGTCCTCAGAGGTATTAATTTTTATAAGGCTTTTTGTCTCCTCAGAGTGTGGGAAACCCTTTTGTCATTAAGTAGCTGAACAATACATGAAACATAACCTTGTAACTGTTCATGCAATTATTCGTTGCCACCCTGTGTCACTCTGGACATTCACTAGGGCAGCTGAAAGACCTCAAACACAACCACTATATGGTATATATCATTATTTTTATATCTAATCCTCAGCTGTACCACCGAGGATTCCAACAAATCAACACATATTCGAGTCAGTGAAATCAGGACCTTCCTGTGTAAAATTTTTACTCCTCCATTTCAAAAAATAATAATTAAAACTACTGTACAAAGACTTCCACTTACTTTGTGGAAATCAACATAAACCTAAATAATGGTCTAACCTGATGCAGTGAACAGCAAACTCCCACAGCAGAGGGGCAAGTCCATGGGATGCTCTTTGGCCACTGTGCAGGGCCAGTAGCTCTGGCAGAGAAGAGGGGCCAGCAGCCAAGGGAGAACTCTTTCATCTCCCTTGTAAGAAATATTGGAGCCTTTACATCTGAGTGCTCAGTGACCACTCTCCTGTCCGCTTCAGAGATAACTGAGGTGTGAACAGGAATTATTTGCTCCATTTTGGAATGTGATTGAATTACAACTAGAACCAATGTCAGTTGTGTAGATTTCTGAATTATCAAATTCCTTCAGTAGATAAGCAGACTCCCTTTCTTAGCTCTTTGACACTCTTTTGGTGATTTTAATGTCTTTATTAAATTACAGGACCAATTTCCATCTAAGAGATGTTCAGACATAAGCTAAAGAACAACTTACTGGATTGAAAAAACACAGAGGCTAATTTAATGGTGGTATTATCAATCAAATGATTAGCTGCCATCTCTTGCTTTACCTTGAGCATCAGAGTCCTAGAAACTAAAATTGTAATAATAATAAATAGAAAGCCCAAGAACAATCTGAGTGCTAAGGAAATGTGGCAAACTTTGAACAGAGCCAGAAGGAAAGGAAGATAAAAAGTGTGAATTAATCTTAGCCAGAGAGAAACTTAGAAACTCTAAAAATACTGCCTGCTGTCTTTTCCCATATACCTTCAGCAGTGGGCAGCTACCAATGAGTCAGTCTGTGTTTGTGAATACGTGTAAAGATAGCTGATATCCCAAGGCATCAGAAATAGCTGCCACCAAACACAGAAGTAGTCCAGAGGATCCAGTAGAGACCCTGGCAATAACAGATAACAGTGATGGGAAGGGGAAAGGCTGCAATTCACCTGTATTTTCACACATTCCCGACCATTTTTCTCAAGAATATGACCGTCATCCCCCAACTATTAAACCTTCAGGCTATGCAGCTGTATACACCGAAAACTGACTACAGCAGCTGCAATTCATCTTTACTCTTCAGCAAGTACTTCTAGACTAAGAGGTAGCTTTTAACAGGCTGATACTGAAATCCATGTGGCATTTGAAAGTGCTTAAGTATTAATGGGTGTGTGGGGCTGAAATGTTACCAGGTGGGCTTCCCAAGGGGCCTCCTACAAAACCAAGCTCAACAACTGGCAACCAGCTTCTCGCTTATAGTCGTCTTCTTCTGAGGGATGTATCTGAGTGAAATTAAACTCTCAGGACATGCCACCTGTAATGCTTACAGAACCAAGAAAGCATTAGGAAAACATGTAGAAAATGAACACATCATCTCATTTGCCTCAACTGGTCTCCATCTGCAGCTGAGCAACGGGAGCATACTCTACCCACCTTCTCATCCAGATCCACCTCACACACTGGAAGGGGCCCTGTGCAAAAGCCTGGGCACCTGGAGCTTTGGTGGATTGCAGAGTTTCAGTAGAATATCTGTCCATGACGGCGTTCCTGTCAAACAAGAGGAGAAGACAAAAGGCTAGGAGTTTTTGCAGCACTTTGAGCCAAAGGAGAGACACTAACTAGGGCTTGACTCCAACCTAATGCGAGGCTGAGCCCATTGGAGGCAGGCCTCTGTCAAAAGGGTGGAGGTTTTCTTCAGTTCTGAGTTTTGCCCACAGTTTATGCTGCAGCCTGGCCATCTGCGAAGCATCAGATTATAGTTGTCTGTGAGTCTCCTCATCTGACAGGAAGGTGTGAAAGAGGATTTTGAAAAAAATATGCAGTGGAATTTCTGTTATTTATGACTTTTTCCTATCAAAAGTCAAGGGGTTTTATATGTATTTAGTGAATTGATTTTTTTTCCTGCCTTCCTATCCCTTCACTTTTTAATCTGCTCAATGGAAATGCTGAGAGGGAGCCGATGGCCTGTGGGGAAAGCGGGTAAAATCAGAAACACATTCAACATGAGAGTCTGTGAGAAATCTTAAGAATTATTTTTTTCCCTGAGAGAAAATATTTCTTTAAAGTCATCTCTAGTTTTACATGGAAAGGGGACTTGGTTATGTCAGGTTGGCCCAGAAATTTTACTTTCATCGAAGCTTATATTGAGCTAAGCTGTTTAATGTTTCTCTTCTCCCTGATCTTTTCCCTAAAGGGGGACCAGATTGCTACTGCATTTTAACTCTGCCAAGTAGATTTTCATACAATTTTCACCAAATTTCTTCCTCCTTTCTACAAGTTCAGTTACTGCCATGCCACAGGGTTTCTTTATAAGAAAAAATGTAAAATCTCACTAAAGACGTTTTTGTGCCAGCTTCACTGTCAGACTGAATCTGTTATGACCAAGACCTCAAAACTTCGAATAGAGGATAAAAATTAACATATTTAGCTTCTGTTAAATAATACAATAAAATAACAAATACACACACCATTTTGAATTATCTCCATATCATATAAGAATGAAAAAGGGTTGCCTCCCCAAGTTAGCTGTTAAACACTTATTTCTGTTCTTTGGAAATATGATAAGCAAAAGAAATCATGCTTTCAAAGTGCAAAATAACCATTGGCTAACATTATCAGCAGTGTGTCACAGAACAGTTTGGCAGGAATTCATACAAGTTTCCTTATTACCAATGTTTGGTTTTCTCCTAAAAGATAACTAATTTTCCATGAAGCACAACATATCAAAAACTCTATTACAACCCAGAAGGTGTTGGTGGCTGCTTGTGTACTATGGGGGATGGCATATGGGCTCTGAACTTTGCAGCGTTCATGTCTCCATGAATACTGTCAAGTTACGCATCAAGCCTCTCTTCAACCTCAGCCTCCCCTTTATTGCACAACAGTAGAACCCTTGTTATCCTTTTTATTTTATGGGCAAGTTCCTAAATCCCTATTGCTCCCTGCTGGATTGCAGCTCCACTGGCTGTGACCTGGAGAAAATTACGCTATTCAGGCAGAAGGTGGTAGGATTTGGCCCTCAGAATCCTTAAGGTCAGGAAATATTCAGGAAAAGCCTCTTCTTCTGAGGTTCTCACCTTGATGTTCTTCACCAGGTTTGTCCTGCTGCCTCTCACTCTTAACATGAAAAGGAAGGAAAGAGTTGTTCATGTGATGGTTTGGGTGAAAGCACTTTGAAAAATTGAACAGGAAAAGAAAAATACAGGACAAAAAGAGACTTTACATTGAAGATTGTATAAAGGTAACTGGTGGTACGACTTAAAGCCTCTGCATAGTTGAGGTATCATTTAGGAAATTACATTTTTACTCCACAGACAAGAAATGTCAGCCTTTGGTCTTATCTAAATACTTTACTTTGGGGTATTTGTGATTTTTCATCATCCTCCTGAATTTCTCTGAGGAAAAGAAAGTGATGTAGCAACTGACAATCAGCATAAACAACCTCTAGACTTTAGTGAATTTTCCTGCATAAACAGCAGGAGGTCTCTCATAGAAAGAGGCCTTCTTTTCCTGAATGTCTAAAGGCAAAGATGCATGTAGGATTTATTTGTAGTACAGCAACACAAAGAGGCTCCAGCTGAGATAACATTGCTTTTTTCCAGGTGCTCTTTTCACTGAAAAATAGAAGTCCTTGTGTCTGAAAGTTTACAGTCTATCTACAGGAGACAAAGTAGATATTATTGCCCCTTTTCTTGCACAGACGGCATTAAGATGCTAAGAAATAAAATAATTACTCCAGAGTACACCAGAGGAGTCCAGAATCTAAATTTCCCATACTTATTGCTTGGGTAGAATGACCTAAATTTTCCTTGCCTCCTGCTCTGGCCTCTTGGGTTTGATCTGACGTGGTGACAAACGTGGCCCCGTAGAGGGTGCATAGAACAGGCACAGAGCCAGGAGCAAACCACTATCCCCTCACGGATGCTCCAGTCACCACACAACCCTCCCACAGCAATGTCTCCTACTCAGGGGAAGCAAGGGCTGTTTGCTGTAGAAAACAGTGCAAGAGGCCCCTTGAAATGACCCATGTCTGCAAACAGGAAGTCTTCTTCCTTGCTCCCAAATCAGAGATTTCCTTCTACTCCAAAACATAAAGTTTTAGGCCTTGTGGGATCCTCTTATTACCACTATTAGCTTTACTTTGGATGATCTCATCATTCATGTAAAATTCAGTTCCTACATGAGAAATATATACAAATGGAGGGATCAAAGAAACTCATAGGGATTAACACTCTCTGATCTCCTTTGGGAAACTGAAAAGTATTTTATTCATGTCCTGTTTTTCAGACCAATAACTTTCTGTATTTATTGAGTCTTCTGAGAATTTTCTCCCAGCTTTGAGAAATTTAGCCAAACTGCTTTCCTATTCCCTATGGATATCCTGGCTTTTCTTTCAGTCACCTGTACAATACGTTTTTGTTAAACTAGTATTGATTGCCACCAAAGTCCTCAACATTTATTAAAGCACTATTAAAATTTTATCTTGTAGAGAGTTTATTTATCGGAAAGAGATAGTACACTTGAGTCCCTTCATGCCCTCAGTAGACAGCAAAGTTGAGTTACCACTGTCTCTACCCAGCAGAGCTGAAAGGCATCAGCAAGATTAAACATTTCCACAAAAGGTCACATCCATGCACACAAAAATTGCCTTACCAACACCTTGCCTCTTTTACCCTCTTCTAAATACATGTATTATCTTTTCTAATATCCAGCTTTATGATATTAACACATCGTGATGATTTTCTTGAAGAAATACACAGTTGGACTAGCAAATTCATGCAAATGTTCTGCCAAAATTCTGGGAAAGAATTTATCCCTCGTTGACTACAGGAACCTCTTGCAGTTTTGCTTCTCCCTTTAGCATCCATTGCCAGATGTATTCCTGCTATCAGTCTTGTCTTTATCTCCCTATGCAGCCTCATTTCATCTACTGAAAAGAAGTTGCAGTATTTATTTGAGTTTTGAGTAATACCTGCCTATTTTGAATCTGTGTCCACTTCACCTTCTCTTTCACTCTTTTCTTTAAAAATATGCAGCTGAAGAACTTCATGCCTTTTTTTGAGTGTCCTTTCTGAGTTATGAGTCAGCTTGACTTAGCAATTCTCACCTCAGCACTACGATTTTTCACTTATAATACACAGCTCTCTTCACCCACCACCAAATTTTTCTGTTTCTTAGATGCTCTCTGTCTGACTGCCTAGGCTCAATATCCTTATGGTAGTTATTTATCTGTTTACATCCAGTGCTTCTTGTCAAAAATATTTCTATGTCACTCCTGGTACAAACTTAATGACACAAACAGCTTTGTGAGCCTCCTCTGCACTGACGCCCTATATTCTCCGGTCCAGTCTCATGAAAATTATCTGTCACATTTAATCAAACTTAAGCTTTTCAACATACTAGTCTTAGCTGTCCTATTTGTGTCTCAGATGGGATTAGTTCATGTTCACTTGGTCCACGGTTATTTTCTATAATGTCATTTCTTTTACATCTTCACTCACTGCTTACCTAAATCAAGTCTAATAAGATATTGCCTCTTCTTGCTTCAGTGATTATTTAGTGAATAGCTGCTGGTTGTTACACCTTTGAACATCTGAGCACAATTAGTAGTATTTTTTTCTCCCGTCTATTAACTTACATGTTAAGGCCATCCAAAATTACATTTTCCATGCTCAAATAAGTCTTTGGGGTCTACAAAGAACTGACAGTACCTTCCTAGTAGAACTTTTCTTGCAAGGCATCTGAGAATTTACAGTGATCCAAAAAGTTTCTTTTTTAGCCATACTTATTTCATTTTTCCAAGAAACACACAATGAGGTATCCGTATGATATCAGACAAGTGTCCTGTTGCAAAGTGGTTGACTAGGGATTTTGTTTAAAAATTATTTGGTAGTTTGTGGATTTTTTTTTTCCTTTGCTGAGAGGTGTACAATGACATATTTGATTTTCTCCTTAGCCAGATTAAAACCAGATAAAAAGATTTCTGCTCATGCCTTCAAAAATATGCATTTGGGTGGAAGCCAAGAAAAGAAAGCAGGATCTGCACAGATGAATCAGTCTTAATAATTTATTAGTCTAAGAAAAGAGGGTTTATAGCTGAAACCTTTTCGTATTTTTAACATTGGTTCTAAGGCTCTGTATAAGATAACTATAAACTATACATAAGGTTGCCAAATTAATTATTGTAGAAGAATGTAAATTCAATTTATATCAGTGATAATCCAATAGAAGTTCACACTTCGGAAAATAAAAATTTTTCAAATAGAATTGAAACATTTTATTTTTCAGATACTATTTTACAGTAAGACTTGCTACGTAAATTTTGTGTTCCAATACAAGTTTTTTTCCAGGAGAAAGCCATAGAACATTTACATTTGCATTTATGTTAAAAATGTGGCTGTCACTGATCAGGAAATGAATGCATAAATCTTTATTTTAATTACCAAAGTAAAACAGAGGAACCCTTATTTCAATTGTAGGTGTGCTACTTGGAAAGCTGCAGCTGACTGATATCTCACTACTCTCCTCAACTGGAAACTGACCATTTTCACGAAATAACACACAATTGAGCTTACTTTCCTTGAAACTCACAAGCAATGCAAGTGTATAATCTAGGTCTCAGTATAATAGCTGTGCTGTTTATTTTAACCTCCAGAGAGCTCTGTTCAATCCCATCTCTTGGGTGCCTTTCTTAAACTCCCAAAAAGAAAATAAAATCTGACTTTCTGTGTTCCAAAGGCACTTACATTACATTGTGTGTCTTTATAATTAACTTTTTTTATAACAATGGGGTTTTTTCCCAAAGGCCTGATTTCTCTCACTGTTTAAGAGAGTGGCACCCAGCTGGGCAGTTGCACTGAATGGTCACAGGGTCTTTCAGCTCTCCCATTAAGACCTGCCTATTTGAGTGTTTTATAATGTGGCCATTTTTATTCACATCAGGCTAAATCTTGGCAAGTGTGTTCCCAGCTTAGGAGTAAATTGTTTGTACAGAACTGAATTGATCTAGTTGTTGCTCAGTGAGAACGATGCCAAAAACCACAGTTCCTGAGGTCAATTTCCACCTTGCAGGCAAGCCGGAGGCTAGCTAGACATTAAGCAGACCTTGGTCTGGGACACCTATGCCCTCGATCCCTCCCATTTCGGTCCTGTCCTCCCAGTCAGTTGTGTCTTTTCTCTTTCTGCAGGAGCCTAACTGAAACCCATTTCTTTCCTTATCAGACTATTTGGAGAACATCCATGTTATTCTAAACCAAAATACCGCCATGTTGCTGGGAACAAGATGGACTCCAAGGACTATCTACAAGGTTCATCTTGATGTTAGCTTCAAAACTAGATTCACAAGCAGTGCAGATGAAGGTGTGGAACAATCAGGCATGGATGGTCCTGGACAGGACATCCCCAGGAAAGCTTGCCTCTGCCACCAGGCCACTACTTGGGCATCAGACAAGGGAGCAGCCCAGGTTCAAAAAGCCCCCAAAAGTCTCCTGTAACAGCCTGCAAACCACCAGTCCTCAGTACCACTTTTCTGCCCTCAGGTACCCTAGACTGTATTTTTAAGATTAATGCATTTTCATTTCAGCAGTCCTTTTAAATTATTATTTGATGCCTCTCTGTCATCTCTTCAAAACATACTGATTGCATTCTAAATACATAGTATTTTATTACAAAGAAAAGAAATAAAGTAATAGCCTACTGTTGCAGTACTTCTTCCCACTGTTGTTTTTACCAATATAAACACCATATTCTGGTCTTAGGGCGGTTCATTGCTGCATTTTTCCTTTTTACTTATGAGGCCCACTTTCATTTCAACTGAAACAGAGATTATTTTCTGAGTACTAAGTAAAATCTAAGGTGTTACTTAATCCTACTAGCAGAGTCATCTTTTTATTATCTGTAGTTCATCATGGAAATTTCAGATGCTCTCTTGTGTCCTGTTAGACATGCCTACAAATGGAATCAATCCCAGTAGTGCATATCTAACACCAAATTGTGTTGATCAGCTAAGTTGGTATGTTGCTCTATATTTGATTAAGTTGTTCTTTTGCTATCTTAATTGTAAGTAATTTGTCAGTTTTAGTTTCCCAGTTCAACACTGTTAACAGACAGATAAAGTTTGCATATTCCCTATGTATCCTGCTGTGAAGCTAAAAGTGTGCTGTCAATTGCCATGTAAAATCAATTATTTTTAAATGCAATGTCTTACAATTATTTCCTCTACTTCAATGCTTTTAACCTTCGTCCTTTGGAAATCCTTCTACTACTGGCACTGTATCTTCAACAAAGTAAATTCAATCCTGTATCATTTTATGGCACTTCTGTCTGCACAAATATTGGGGTTTTATATGAAGATGTGGCATAAGAAAAAAATGTAGTATTTTTCTTATTATTTTCCTGTTTGATGCAAACTATAAAAAACGCTTTTCATCAGTGGTGCTGCTTCCTGAGAAACTAACACTTCCCATGTTTGCTCACTCCAGGTAAGTACCAAATAGAGCTAAGCTTGGTAGAATTTAGTTTCAAATGCTACAGTATAGACTATAGCTATCCACAACATCCCAAAGAGTTCAATAACCACATTGAACTAGGTCATCTTGTTCATAGACATGACACTCTAAAATTAACCTAAAATTAAAAGTCTGCACACAGTTTTTTCTTAAATTTAGTTTTGACCAAAGCATTTAAGCTTTTGTAGTTCATTGTGGAAAGTGTTCTGCAGAAGGGTAGACCACAACATCAGAAGGTGTCTTCTGGAAACTTTAATCTTCCTCCACTTTATTTACCCTATCCCAGTCAATAACTATTTCAGGGCTGCCCTCAGACATGGCCCTCCTTTCACCTGACCTATTTGCATGCTAGGCACAAAAAAGATGAGATATGCTAGGATGCAGACACACACTCAGCATCTGCTGCCAAGGCAACAGGAACAGGATACTTCAGATAAAGAAGGGATGACGTTTTGGTCCTGCCAACACCCATTGTTTCCTTCAGGAGAGGCCAACTTTGCCAGTAGATCTGGAAGTCATCTAGGATAAACACTTTGCACTTGGCTTACCTTGAGTTTGTCTGACTGAGGCAAGTACAAAGCGTGACTTTCAATAATGCTATTTAGAAGCTGGAATCTGGGCGCTTCCTTCCTCATGTATATATAGCATGAGCTCACGTACCTTCTTCTTACATCACTGCCTGAGAAGACATCATCTGATTCTTGCAGTATGTGTCTTCAGCATAACACTGGCTCACATCTTTGGCCACTTGTGGTATTACTTCATTTCAGCTCTTTGATCAGGTTTGTGCAAATTAGAAAAGGACAGTTTTGGATAAACACATGAAAAAAAATGGGCAAGTTCAGTGAAATTATTTTCTTATCCCTCTTTTAAATTTCACAGAATGAAATGGGCTGAAATTTTTTATTTCACAGCAAGTAACTCTGTTGTGTGATGTTGGGCATGGAAAACTCTTGCCTTTACCTTCCTGGAGGACTGCACACAGAGTAGTAGCTGGGAATGTTCTCGGGAACACCAGAGCACAGGAAAGAATCTTTTAATTGTCTTTTGGAAGCCATTTTATGAACACAGGAAGGGAGTGCCGTGTCCATTTGGAGAGAAATGTATGCGCTTGGAGCACAACATTCTCTATGAGAAGTCATTGGAGTCTGGCATTGAGGAAAGCCTTATGCAGCCAGCTCACATGGTGTCAGATACTGGTGTTTTTCAGCCTCTCAGATGTCATCACAGTTCATCAGAAAACAAGTAGAAAATCCTCTCTGTGTACCTCCCTAAATGTACATTATGTATTGTTGAGGCATGTCTGCTGAAAGACCTCAAAGCCCTCTGAGCTGAAGCGGCTGCAGAGTGCAAGGGGAGAAGGTGCACACAGGCCCCACTACCCGAGACAGAAGACCTGCCTGAAGTTGTGTCAGGGGAGGTTTAGATTGGATATTATGAACATTTCTTCATGGAAAGGGTTGTGAAACACTGGAGCAGGCTGCCCAGGGAAGTGGTTGACTCACCATCCCTGGAGGCACTTAAAAGACATGTAAATGTGGCCCTTAGGGATATGGTTTAGTGGTGGACTTGGCAGTACTGGGTTCATGGTTAGACTTGACGATCTTAAAGGCTTTTTCCCACCTAAATGACTCTATGATTCTAAGATGCTCTCCTCATAGCCTTCTGCCATCTCCAGTGTACCTAAAGAAGATAAACATTTTTATGTTATGACCTTAGAAACTACAATGGTTGAATGTGCACGTGGTGTATTAGGGGACAGGCTACATACTGTCACCACAGGTGACCAAATCTCTAATGATGAACCAGATTTAGATTGTCTCACACTCCTTAAAAGCAGTGATATAAACCATTATAACATTCACCATAAATATTACTAGCATATTTAGAGATATCAGGCAAAAATGCTACTTACTATGATTATTATTAGGCAAACTTCTAGTTTGAGTCACAAAATTAGATTTTTTTTTTCCTTGATTTTTATTTAACTGAGTAAATAAATGTAGTTGATGCACCATGGAGGAAACATTTGATTATCTGTTTTAGTAAACCACAATGGAACATATGAAAAATTTTAGTGGTTTTGGAAAGACTAAGACAATGCTATAGGAAATATTTCTGAAAGCAAAGTAAGTTTGAAAAGTTGTTTCCAAAATGTAAGTTACACTTAGTTGAAACAAAAAGTTTTTAGTGATCCTCTGTCCTGAAGAGTGTATATTAAAAAAAAAAGAATATACAAATATATATTTTTACCTAACTGTAGTCACTGTAAGGTGCTTTTAGAAAGTTTGGGGTTTTTTATTGAAACTATAGTTCTTGGCAATATTTAAGAGACTGAAATAGGAATTTCTGGTACTACATGCTTATCCTGTTACATTTTAAATGTACAGAACCATCCAAACAATCTGCCTAACTGTATTAAATTTGGGAAGTTAATTGGCTTTACTGGAAATATAATTATGTATCAGGTATCATTGTATTCAGATATTCTATGTCCACTGACAGTTATTTTTCAGCCATGGTGTTTTCATTTTACCTAAGCGCTTATTTGGAAGTTTCATTTAGAATAGCAGATAATAAAGGTTAGTGTTAACATTCTTGGCTTCAATGCAAAGGAAATCCTCCTGAAATATATCTCACTGTACCTTGTATCTTCAGGATTTATGTATTCCCATGTCCAAGTTTATATCATCTAAACAGCAAGTGCCTATTCCACTCCGCCCTTTCAAAAGCTTTCCAAAAGCTCTCAGCAAGTGAGAGGGTTTTTCCAATATCTTTCTTTTCTTCTTGTATCCAACAAAAGCATTTTAATATTACAGCAGACAAAGCTTCTCTTGTGAACTGCCCTCACTTCCGCAAAACATTAAGCACATGATTAGCTTTCAATGCATTTTTTAAATTTAAGCTCAAAATATATCCCCATATGACAGACATAGCTGATATATCACATATGTGAAAGTAAATGCATGCCAAAGTGCTTTACCAAATATGAATGGCTGTCCTGTAGGCTGAAAGATAAGTATGTGCTTAACTACTTGGACACTCTTAATACCAGTAGAGTTTTGTTCCCTGTATTTTTTTTATTTCTAAACAAATCCCACTAACAAACCATAAAGAGGTTTTAAAAAGGAGAGTTCTGATGGCTTTATGAAGGGTTTCCGTTCAATGCTTAGGATCATGTTTTTACAATTGCACATTAGTGCTTATTTTGGGGGATTTTATACTACTTAAATGAATTACTTTTATGACGTACAGTACTTTATGTTGTACTATCTTTGATTTAACTGAGCTAAATTACAACCTTTCCTTTTTACTGATTTTTTTATATATAAAGTGTAATTTAGTTTTCTCTTTTTTTGCTCTTTCTTTCATTCACTTAAACTATTACCATAATGCTTTTACTTCTGTATGTGTCAGATTTACCCTTAAAATGAGGCAAATAAAAAGCCCCCAGAACGTCATGGGGTTTTAGTAGAGATTATGTGCCCAAGCTCTATAATTATCATCTCCCCTTTCTTTTACAAGTTTCTGATCAGAAGACTGTGTGCTCCAGGAAAAAAATTCCAGTGTAATTTTTCTTATGTTGTTGATCTATAAAAACAAAGATCTCATAATACTAGCAATCGTATAAAGTTTACACAGGTGTGTTTTCAGAAAGAATAGATCATATCCAAATATCAAAATTTACTCAAACTCTCTTCCCAGTTAACTGTGAACTTTGCCTGTCACAAGAAATGCAGTCAGTCTCATACCACCTAAAATATTTTCTTAGATTCAGAAGAATTTCCCACAAATCAGATTTATTTTCAGCACAGTACATTGAGTCATACAATAGAGATTATTTTGTATGAAGAATTTTTACCTACTGCTACAATAATCAAAATTATTGATACATTTTCACTATCATCTGTGTTCCTTCAGGTCAAAGCTTGCTTCTGGTGCCGCCAAACCAAAAAGAATAAAGAGGCACAGCTGAAAAATCTGTTACAAAGCTATAGTTTTATACTTGGATTTCTTGAACCTCTTTTATCTATATAAGGGGAATCCCCCTGCCTCAGTTCTATGTATACATTGCCTTTCAGAAGCATCTGATTAGTTTTTCGGCTTCAAGGCTCACCCTAAGTATTCCACCAATTGCATTGTTCAGTCCATGCCTTGAAGTAAGACATACACAACAGTTGCTGGCCCCCTTTTACACTGTGGAACATTTTTACTGTTAGCAGCTAAACCATCCCCAGTATCTCCTACATCCTCACTGAAATACCTTCCTTTCTGTCTGTACGACAGTCTTTATGAGAAGCTCGTTCCTGAGTGCTGGTTTCACTATTCTAAATAGGAGAAACCTTCTGACCTTTTCCAGAAGCTCACAGGCACCAGGAGAGCCATAAGTCACCCAAATCTGGCAGTAAAACTGCCTGCATGTCTACTCTTTCTTCTCTTTCTCCTGTGCCTTCATATTTCATTCTGTCTCTTGGTGGTCATGGACGTATATATTTACCTAATAGCAAAGTCTCTCGTGTGCTCTTGATAAAGAGCCTGGGGTCCCACCTGGAAGGTTTCATTGGCACAGGCACAGAGATGTTAAACAACCACAGACAAGCTGTAGGTAAAGGCTTCCGGAGCTCACGGGGTTGTGTGATCCCAGATGTGATTATCTTTAACTTGGCAGTGAGCCATACAAAACAGACACTGCTTTAATCTGGCCTACAGCTTGCAAAAACCTGGTGATAAGCAAGCAGGCATGCAGTCCTGCTCCTGACAGCTTTGGTCCTGCCCACAGGTATCACCCAGAGAGCGCAGACAGGGAATGACAGAGTCAAAAGAAGGTGACGGATCCCTGTTAAGAGCTAGTTGAAATGTTTTCATTTCCAGTTGTGATTGATGAGGCTAAGGAAAGGGTCAGCACACGGATCACTGTTTTCCTTCATTCTCTGAAGAGGCACAAGATAAATTGCAACCAGACTGTGGGTTTTTTTCTGTACTTTACAGCAGTAATTAATGATTCCAGTAAACAATATATTTAATAACATTATTTGGAGTAATAGTGTGCACCTGTGTTAATTTACAGGTTTTGCAAAAGCAGGGCCAAGGACTACCCACTGGAAAAATGGGAATGAGATCCAGCCATGTCTCTCCTGGACAAGCTCTTTTCTCATCATTCTCACCTGGCAGCGGCAGAGCTCTACATATAGCTGAGCATTTTCAAGGGGTTTGCAAATATTTTATTTCTGAGTAAAATCTGCTTTTCATAGTTATTTGATTCATTCTCAGTTTTGCCTGTTGTATTGGTCATAAAGAAACCACCTAACATTTTTTAAAATGCATTCAGATACATCCCCGAGTAAATAACACTGTCAAAAGTCTTGCTGGCTCACCCATGGTCCATTGCTTCTATTACAATGAAATCAATGAAAGAGGCACAGCAGTGTCTTGAGAGACCCTTTAAACCTGCGCAATAAAGTGAAAGGCTTGGATAAGGATGTGCCATTAAAGATTGTGGATTTAAAGGCACATATGTGGCAGATGTGTTTGACTGTACAGAGAATACACAGCAGCTTCCTATTTCCAGTGACCAAAGTCCTGGCATATTAACATGGAACAAGTTAAATAAATGTCAGAGCTTCTAATCCTCTAATACAACCATAGTAAATGATTGTTATTTACTGCAATAATGTGACAGTGATAAAATAAAACAGGACATAAACTCAGGTAGGTAGGCACTAAGACGGACTGCAAATTTTCTCTTTCTCAAGTACAGTACAGGTATTTTTAAGTGGATATACAAAAATAGTCATCAAATATCTAAATTTAGGTTCAGGAGTTTATCACACACACACACCAGCTCCATGCACCTCGCTGAGAAAGGTCAATGCAGCATGACCCAGACTGTGCAAAGGGTTCTCCAACTGGGAGTCAACTGTTGGGATCAGTGGAATGGCCACAAGAGTCAAGCTCGGGGATTACAACAGAAATCTGTAAGTATTATGAAAAATATTTCATTTTTCAACAAAGTAAGGGAAAGATTTATAAAGGAAATCTATATCTTTAGTTCCCTAGGCAAGCCATCTTTTTCACTGAATAGCTCAAGCAGTTTTCCCTCTGCTTGAATAACCTGCAATTATTTGCTTAATCAGCTGTTCTGTTCATTGAATCTGGACACCTGATTAGGAAAAGGAACTTCCATCTTATGAATTAGATCATAAGCCAGGTTAAAAGAAACTACTGAATTTCAGATGGGCTGCATGGAAATTTATGAATTTCTGCAACCTGAGAAGCTTGTTTAAAATCATTTGGGAAACAAATATAAAAAATTAACAGTTTTGGGAAAAGTCACCAACACTACATGAGAGTCCAAGAACAGGAGAAGGAACTGACCATTATTTTGTTCAAATATAGAGGTCTTCAGCTCTGTATTTTGGTGATTACTGAGCTTTGAATGGAAGTATAAGTTTCACATGGGATCTTCTAAAAGAAACTCCCACTGAGCACACAGTGCGCCCCAAAGCCTGGCAACAGTCCATTGCCTTCCTAGCTTTTCAAAACAACTTTTTTTGGCCAATACTGGTTTTAAAAAGAAACCATGTAACTCTCTCAAACGTATCAATAGATCCCATGTCCAACTTGGTTTGTAATCGTTCAAGTATATCTGTCTTTAACTCCTACCCTCCAGAAAGATAGATGGATGCAGTGGACTATGTAGGTAAGATTTAAGTTGGATTTAATTAAAGAAAACTCTTAAATAATCAAGATCCTTTCCCTTCCAATGTAAACATGAACTATGTCCTCTCATACAATAGTGCTCGCAGCAGGGACTTCCTGTGGATGTTGTGTTAGCATTTTCACACGTCGTGTGCCTGCCTGTGAGAGTACAGGCTGCTGCAGCATGGCAGGATGTCTCTGCTATAGGCAAAGTGCCCTGTGGCAGTCACTGCCAAGCACAGCACATTATCGAGACTCCCAAGGGAGCAGAGCAGGTGTGCCCTGTTGGTCTGTCACCATGAGTAAGCAGGTCCACAGCTTTCTAAGGCCAGAAGGGAGTGTTATGATCACACCCTAGCTCCACATTTCTCCTTTTGCATGCGAAGGAACATTTAAGCAGGACTGCAACAGGACAGCGCTAGAGGAAACAGATACCCTCATTTTTCAGTATTGAACAGAAATGTCAGGTTAGGACCTTGTTTTTCTGACAAAACAAGAGACAATTATCGGCACTTATGTCTCAGTCTATAATTTCCACATGGGTTTTACCCATTTTTCCTATGGTGAGGGAAAAAGCTCTCTGTTTATAACTAAACTACTCCTCGCTTTCAGGGACAGACTTCCTGAAATTTATGAGGATCACCAAGAAAAGCATTCACTTCTTCATTCCCATTGAATGTTCAAAAGATAATCACAGGAAAACAGTCTTTCAATAATTTGGAGCATTAACTTACTGCAAGAATTAACTTAAAATGCAAAGTCCTAGCAACCAGAGCTACGTAAAGGCTACTGGATGGTCTCTAGACCCTCCAGGCACCTTCACATGTAAGATTATACTAATTTTTAAGACAGGCATCATTTATGGGAAGACACAACCATAATATGAACTGGGCAAAAACAACCATGGCACATGTCCAGGGATGTGCACTGCCAAAGGGCTGGTGGGTGAACTGCAACCCTTTTGACTCCCTTTTCCTCCTCATTCTGTCCATAAACCCTTGTGTCCTCAGCTCTGACAGATGCTATGAAAAAGCTTCACTTCAGGTAGAGAAGAAGTCATAGCTGGAGAGCATCTCTCCTTCCCTCTCTTTTTGGAGCAAAGTGGGATAACAGAAAAGAGCATCAACTTCCAATGAATACATCCTCATAGGAGGCCCTATAACAGATCGATCTATCTATCTATCTATCTATCTATCTCCCAACCAATGTGGTCTTTGAGAGGACATTTTTCTATACCTTCAGAAACACTGTAGGTACATATATGTGTGTATATACACTCACACAGCTGCACTATTAGATCACATTTAGAGCATAATATACAGTCCCAGACTGGCAGGGGAATTTTCAGTCCATCAACAACAAACTGGTGTTCTATCAGCACTATATTTAAAATAAATCATGTTTGAAATCTGGTGCATGTCACTGCCACACAATAGAGGATCCAGGGCTGACACAGCTGCCAAGAGTGAAAGACTACTGCTTGTGGGTGTAAAGAAGGAGGTTGATTAAAAATATTTGGATGTATGCAAGCAGGGCTAAATTCAGGGAAACACATAAATCAATAGACATCAGCTTTCAGCCTCTCTTGGGGAAGGCCAGAAATTACTCTCACCTGTAGGAAAGTAAATTCTAATGAACACTTGCAATATAATGATAAAACTTCAATTCACTTAAATGGAAGCACCTGACTATAAAAAGTAATTGATTACACGCTATAAAAGAGAAAAGGCAATTACAGGCACAGAATGCAAGAAAATTCTATTATATACCGGATGAAAATTGCTGTACTGTAAATAAGAAAAACTCTCATTTATGTATTTATCTAGAGAAGTTCTGATCTATGATGGCTACCTCAGAAAACTATTGTGCCTTGTGAAGTTGTTGAGTAAGTAAAATGGAATTTACATCCCAGTGAACCAGAGAATATAATGTTATCAGTATAAATACTTTATTTTTTTCCCTTGGTTATAGTAATATTTTTTCACAAAAACCTGATTCTGCAAATGTTATCTGTCCTGCCCACAAGCAAATTTACTGATGTTTAAACATTTCTAATTTGTGCTTTCTCTCAAATAGTCCAAGAACTTACTTAGAACAGGACTTTTATCCAAACATGCGGATTCTCCAAATAATTTGAGTAAAATACTTTTTAATCTTTGGGCAATTATCAAAAATTTTCATTTAGACTCTACATTTTTGGGAGGGTCATTGCATTGGACATTGCAAATTATATAATGCACGAGTCCTCCCTCCTTGAAACCTTTTAACCTGCAGACAGCATAGAAGCCAGTGAATTACACTGTCCTCCTGACCTTTAGGTTAAGCCAAGTCTGCTCTGCAGTACATCAATGAAGCAGTCAGTTTTATCACCCCCCTTCCAAAAGGCTGCTGAGTATTAAAACTATACAATGGTATTGTATTCAAAGGGCAAATCTGAACACATGACACTGATTTCAAATGCACATCCTTACCGCTCATAACAGACTTGATCCCATGCCCACTGAAGTCACTTGGGATGGAATTCCCCTCTTTTAACCTTGCACAGTTAGCACAAAAATATCAACACCTCAGCCAAATCTTTGCCATTATAGTCAATGGAAGAAAACAGGTCCTTTAGGGTGTGTCTCGTCTGACCAGTTCTTAACTTCTACATGAGGATGGAATAAATCTCCCTCCTGGAGCTCCTCTATTATTTCCATTGATTGTAAAGTGATCACAGCATAACTCAGATGACTTTATGGATATCTAAAGTTAGTAAAGAGAAACTAGAACCTCTGGCTCACAAAGGTATTTAGTTTTGGTTTTTTTACTCCCTACGAGGTAACACCATGGTGCAAGTGTGAATCAGGACATGGAAATTTTCAGTCTCTACAGGTGTACTTATGATGAGGAAAACTTCAAAATAACCTGGAGAAGGAAAGGAGTCTCCAGTTCCTTTCTGAGAAACCTTAAGTGCCCCAGTGTGCATCTTCAGGGTTACACAGATCTCTCGAGATGAACAGCGAAGTGAGTGTTTATTTAAATTAATTCAAATGCATTAAATGTAAGTTCTGAGTTGCCATACACTAGGTCAGAAAACACAGTCTCATTTTACACAAAGACACCTTATGCAGTCTCATGCAAGCCCCACACATCAGCTCCTCAGCCAGCACTTGTCACAGTGTTTGGGGAAATCTCAAGCAATTGCAGAGTTGTACCCCAGCTCTGTGCCAGGGCTGTCCAGCTTGTCCCTACATGTGGACATTTCTGTGTTTTCAGTGCTCCCCAACAGTACTGTCTGGCAGATTGGATTGATGGGCAGCAGACAGGATGAGCGTGGCCAGCACAGGGCAAAGAAGGGTACACAGCAATCACTCAGGGGCATGACCGTTTCATGAACTTGATCCAAAGACTGTGAGTGTATAAAACTCACTCTGGTGTGAACTTGCAAAGTGTCTGTTCTGTATAAACAGCTTTCACCGCCCCTGCATTTTCTACTTGCAACATTTCAGATGCAATTCTAAGTTGTCATCAGTGTATCTAATATAATTCAGAGACTGGGCACTGAGAGAGGCGGGTAAAAGCCTATCCCTTTTATTCTAACTCTGCTTCTGCTTAAAGTAACTGAAAAACCATATTAAATTACTTGAGAACAGAGTTAATCATCTTCTTTTTTGTTCTGTGAACTGCCAGGAGACACTAAATACAAATATAACACTGTAACATGAGGCACCTTTTCTATTCCTTAATATTTTAAGAGCTAATTTGGTTTTATACTAATTATTTGATTTATTGTATTTATTATTGAAATGTACATGTTATGAGAGAAAGATTCTAAGTCAGGAGTTTTGCCTGAATAAGAAGTACAAGCCTATAGCTTCTGTAAATGAAAAGTTGGCTTGTTTTTTCACAGACAAATGTAACATGCTGAATGCAACAAAAACAGATTTAGAAAAAGGAAATAATATGAAAAGAAAGAGATTGAATTTCCAGTGATGTACTTTCAGGCATTTGCATTAATACTTAATGCTTCCAGCTCTGCTCTCTCAAGAATCCATAAACAAGATAACTGGCTTCTTTATGAAAGGATAACATGAGATGTAGCTTCTTTTGCAAAAATTACTAAAACTCTAACTGCTAACACAGTACCTGCCCTTAAGAAATGCATATACTTAAATACATTAATTATAATGTGTTGACTGTATTATCTAAGAAATTGATTTATTTTCTTTCCTTCCAAAATTGTTAATCATGTCCTGTGGCAGATTTGTTTGAGTGTACAATTCCCAAGCTTTTATGCTTTAATTTAAAATAAATTCTGAGATGCAAATTTCATTCTCTTGTTTTCCTTTTTTCTTGCTACTATATTTCCTCCTGTGCTCCCCAATCCATTCTGGAGATGAACTCCCCATTTTTTTAAGTCCTGTTCAGAGATTTTAGGCACAAAATCCTCTCTAAGCAAACACAATTACAAATTTTACATTAATTACTTTTGTGATGGTAAGATTCTCAAATAGTTACTCAAGTACACTGGTGAACAGGTTTGAATTTTAACACTGATAATATGAATGTATTTTATTTTTATACTTGGGAAAGCCATCTCTTGACCTAAAGCTTCATAGAGCTCTGTGCAGCATCAGGTGATCAGCTCTGAGCCCTGAGGACAGATTTGTGTGAACATAAAGGCTTTGTTGCTGCAGATGAACCACAGTTCCAGTAACAAGTGTTTGCAGTTGGTCTCTTTATTTCTTTATTGCAAAAAACACAAATGAAATAGAATATAATCTCTGCTTATTTTCATCATTGTGTTGGATGGATCTATCTAAGATATGTCATCCTTTTTTTCTGACCCAGTGCATGGGAATGGTCCTCCAGTCACACCTGACATGTGTAGATAGGTCAGAAAGAATTCTGGTATCTGAACCACTAAGGCACAAATTGGTGTTGTAAAATAGGAAAGAAACTAATTAATTTAGTCTGTCACACTTATTGAAACTATATTGTGATTTAGCTTCATTTCACATCTTTTTTTCCTGACATTCGTCTTAGACTAACTCTCGATTCTGCACAAAACTTCAGCACCCAAGACCAAGCAGAAATAACACAGAAATCCAATGCTTAGTAATGCTCATATTTATTGTGTTAATCATCTGAAAGGTATTCTTTAAGTTCATTCAATAACTTCCACAGCTTTCCATTCTCCAAGGAATGGCCTTGAGAAGATAAATGTACCCTGAATTCCATGGAGAAGACAGGGGAAGAGTGGGGTAGCTGGACTACAGGACTGAGCAATTATCTTACATAGGTACTACTGGACAAAGAAGCAGATTGGGACTTGTAACTCCATGGCTGAATGTTGGAGAGCCTGCTAATGGGAAGCAACTTTGGGAGATTTGCCACAGAAAGGGAAGTTTGCTTCTGTCTTTTCTCCACTCCATTCTGTTTTGTTTAACTCCTTCTTTCCCAAGGTGAAACAGGTCAGTTCATAAATCTGGCCGAGTTCAGCACAGAGGAGAACTGGTTAATAATGATTTTGCACCCTTCCCATTCATACAGATCAGGTCAGTGTTTTGGCATGTTGACTTGAACAGGAACCTCAGTCTCAGGTCTCCATTTACAGCCCTGAAGCAGGTACTTACTTTCAGATGAAATTGTGAGGAGAATGCCTCTTCAGATGGATTTAGTTTCTGACAAAATCCTGTTACATGTGTTTGAAATAAAGTTGAACCAGGCTGGACCTCCTTTCCTCTCTATTTTTTTTTTCTTCTTTTTTTTAATTGTCAAGCTAAATGTGACTTTTTGTCAAGACAGACTAGGCCCTCCTAAAAGAAGAAAAGTTGGCTCAGTCCAGGCACCGGCATGAGGCAGCATCTTGGGCACAGAATTAATTCAGGCAAGCATTCACTGGGAAGACCAAGAGCAGTTAAGTACAGCAGCCATAATGTTTGATACACAGGCTTGTTGCCATCCTGGCACCCTTCTGCAGTCAGTCTCACCCTGTAACTTGTACCTCTTTCTGCAGAGCAGCGTGGCCAAAATGGGATTGAAGTCAACAGAATTATTTCAGCTTCAGAGCCCCATGCCTGACAATAATCCAGCTTTCCTCTGCATTTAATGTGGCCCTAGAAGACCACCCTGAGCAGCAGCATATACAGACAGGACTTTCTGTGGAAGCTCCCAACTAGCAGTGCCTGCTCCCCCTCCAGCCACAGCAGCACCCGCCCAACACCCCTGACTCTGG
>NW_008236217.1:10405016-10433944 GCF_000691975.1 Corvus brachyrhynchos | reverse complement strand
GAAAAAGAAAGGGAAAAAAAAAAGGCCAAAACTTTTCTCAGTGAACCACATGCATAGCTGAGGGAAAGGATGGGAGATGGCTGATGATCGTCAATTAAATTCAAAGTGCTCACTACTCAACAAAAGCACCATAGGAATCCCAAAGGTGACTCTGTGGTATTTCAGAGTGGTTCTGCTGCTGCTGCTGTTGCTCTTGGGGTTTTTTCTTAAATCCTGAACCAAGATTTTTCTTCTAGAAGTGAAAAAGAAGTCCTGAGCTAATGTGTTATTGAAGCACTGCAAAACAATGCATTCCCTTTACTTCCAGGGCACATTTTTGTTCAAAATAAAACAGTAACAAAAATAAAATTACTTCTATGCTGTTCAGAAGGGGACTTTGTTAGGCAGCCAAGAATCTTCCCTCATTATTTCAGGCTGTCATTGAGCCTGACTTTCATAATAATAATATTTTTATTACTTTGCATTAATAGGAAACACGAGCCAACACTATCCAGATATAGCTGAGATGAGTGATCACAGCTCCCAGGACTGCACACATAGCTCACAGCTATGTTGTCTTCCTCAACATAGAGCACATCACTAGAACTGCAAAGAAATCCCACCACCAGCCCCTGGCACAACTTGGCAGGAGAGTCCTCAGGACTGCACATAGAAGCTCCCATCCCAGAAACAAATGAAGGGGATCTTCAAAGGGAGCCTCAGGGAAAAGAAGCAGGTTTAAGAACATGGGGTATCCAGGAGATACCACATGTGCCAACAATCCCTTGAGAGGCTTTGGGCATACCTGTAGTGATTTCCTCACTTGAGAGTGATGAACCTCCTATGTTTTTAGGATATCATGTTCATTCAGACCCCTCTATCTTCACCTTGCACAGCCCTATGTCCTTCTCTCTCTCGTCACCCGTTACAAAGTCCCCATCTGTAGCTGGGTGGGTATGCTTGCTCCAAAGGGTGTGTATGGGTGTATGCTCCAAAGGCTTACCACCCTTCCCCTTCTATCCCATCCTGTTTTGGTTTGGCCATTATTACAGGAATATAATTGATGCCATTGGCTCTTGTAATGAGTTGAAGGATCTGGCAGAAGTTTCCTACTTGTTCTTCCCTTGGTCACTCTATCCGATAAGAAGTTCATGATACTTTCCTGTCTCAAATTTCTATTTTAGATGTACTTCAGAACAAAGCATACCCCAAGTTATTTCAGTAAGTTTCTGAGGGCTGAGAGCAGATTTTCTGTGTTTTCTTTTTTATTGTATCTAAACTAAGGATATACACACTCTGTAAATGTTTCCTTTTTTAAGGAAATACAGGGTGGAGGGGGGTGTTTCTCTGATCTGACACCACTATGCTACATGCCTCATGACTGCGTTTGTATTCCTTCCATCTACACCACTGTGTTTATTGTCACCCACCCCACCCCCTGCACTCAGCTCTCTTAGACTCTACAGAAAGCAGGCCTTCATTTCTCTCAATAAGACAAAAATTCCTACAAATACTTTGCCCAGGTTTTAAACAAGCTACAAACAGAGCCAGAAGCAATTATCACCATATCCATTAAATGATGATTTTAGCAGGAGAAAATCAGGAGAAATCATGCTTTCTCTGGAAAACAAAATAGCCCGTCAATCTGTAATCACTTTTCCAAAGAATCCCTGCATCACCATTAGCTAAAGGAAACTACTGCCTCACCACAGCCTCCATCTCTTCTCCAACAAAAAGGTTAGAGGTATTTCAAAGCAGTTATGACCACATGTGTATAAACTCTCTGATTTCTAATCTATGGTGTGGGGAGAGCACTTTATACTCTTTGTCCCCTCTAACATTATCCTGCTGTCTGAACATCCAGACTGAAGGTTGCATTTCTCGTGTACCTGGTCATGCTTCCACAAGATGAGTCGCTCTCCCTGTAACTACTCACTGCCACACCATCTAACAGTTCTCTCCATCATATCCATTAAAATTTATTAAGCTGAATCAAATATTTTCCTTAAAAACGTCCATTGCCCCACTAAAAGTGGGGAATCCCACCTGAGCTACTTGAAATAATTATTAACTTTTGGTATGGTTAATATCTTGTGGTTGCCTGATTTCCAGGCCTCTTTCAAGAGTAAATGGTTCATATAGCAAGAGCCAAAAAATTATTGGGATGTTTTTTACAGCAAGTATGAGATTCTGAGCTGACACAGATGTCCTGCTAACTAGCCAGAAAATGTGACTGCCCTGACTACTGTAGTGCTATGCCAGTGAAAGAATCTGCATCTTCATCTAGCATTTTGAGGATAATTTGAGACCAAAATCTATACCCAACTGAAAGAACAAGCTGTGTTCAACCCAGAAATTACAAACAGCTATTCCTTCAATTTAGGCTATCCATAGGAAATAAGCACTTTGCCTTCTGGCTGAGTGCCATTTGCTCAATACTCTGCTGTCCACACAAATAGAAAAATAGATATTCCAGTACCATCTGATATATTTTCTAGGTTACATGCAAAGATGTAGTTTTATCAGTAATTTGGTTTGTAGGTACAAAAACTGCATCCATGAAGGCTTTTATTAAATACCATCAAGCACAAAGAGATTTGTCACAAGCACCTCAACTTCCTACATAGGTTATGTACCAAATCAATGGACCTTAAATCCAATACTTTAATCCTGGTTAGTACTCTCTTCCTTGAATTTTGCCAGCCCATGTCCATTTCCACACAAAGCCCAAGAACTCAGATTCTTGTGCCCATCCTTTCCCCCAAACAATTATAGATAAAGGATGCATTCTCCTCACATTACTTCTTCTGTAACCCATGGACATGCTAAGACAACTACCCATGGCCACTACTTGTTTCAGGCAAGTACTTTGATGTGAACTACATGACAACTTCAGAATTAACAGTAATCTGACACACAAATTATTAATTATAATTTCCCCAGTTTACAATGTCCAAGCTTCTTAGACTGTTAAATACCTTTGCCCATTAACTGGCTTTAAAAGTTATGTGATTAGGAACAGTGTGCCTTCCTGTATCAGATGCTTCCATAATAATCAGACCAGTCTGTAACTCTCACCACAGAGAAAATAAGCTCTTAACTGTATCAGTACCATATATTTTCTCAAATGAATACACTGACTGAACATGTGATATACATAATGCTTTTTCTGTAGATGGTTTGACAGTCAAAGACCAGGCAAGTCCTAGGGGTTTTTTTGCTTGAAAACTCTGTTCTTAGCCATATATTTCTGTTTTCTTCAAAGTTATATTGAGATAACGTCTTGCATTTAGAAATATAAATAAGAAAATCCCTCTCCATCTCCATCTTATCTTCACATTGTTTGTCAGGCCTTGTGGCTGGAATCTGCTTCACTGTGTGCACGGTGGGCATGTGTTCTGATTCCTGCTCCCCCATCATGCACCACTCAGCACGAAGAAAGCAGTGACTGGAGGGATGTCCACTTATCAGTCATTGTCAGGAGCTGGTGGTGACAGCGGGAAAGCTAACAGCCCAGAAATCTCCTAAACAACCAAAGTGCAAGAGAAGAAAAGAATCAAAATAAAATAAGGTTGCAGACAGTGGAAAGCAAAGACTTATTAAAAGTATATGAACACTTTATTGGCGCAAAAATAGGTGTTGTTGGACTGCCATGTGTTTGTACGCACAGAAGTAATTAATTGATAAATTGGCATTGTTCAGTGTTCAAAAACATTTTTCAAAGTTTTTCAAATTAAAAAGTCAAATATTATGTATTGAAAATATTTCATATTTTATGTCTTTGTGTATTTCTTCATGTCACTGTTTAGTAGGATTTCTTTCAGGCATATGTACTGGCTTACAAATTATTGTAAATTCTATTAAAAATGTTATCTTGAAACATTCACTCTCAGCAGTGTTTTAAAAGAATATGCAAATATATTGGTCTTCACTCTTCTGAATATTGAGGAACTAGTCAGCTAATCTTCCTTAAAGTAAACCAAACTATACCTTTTAAAAGGAATTAAATTAAATTTTCTGCTGAAAATTGAGGTGCTCAATAGTGGTGGAGCTGTATATAGAGCTCTTTCAAATAGTGTGAGAAGTAAGACTACTCCTGCAGTATTTCATTTTTACGCTATTATTAAAAAAAAACCCTTGCACAGTTTTAAGCAGATATAGGGCTCCTTAAAGGTGAGTAAGTCACCACAAAGCAACTAAGAATCATGCAGTGAATCTCTGCTAAACTCTAACTAAACTATTTGTCTTTGTGGTAGCAGAATGTGTAGACAATGGGAAGAGCTGAGCAGTCTGCTCCAGGAGGGGTGTTAAAGAGCAACTTAGAGTGTACCCATAAGCAGTGACATGCTGTTTCCTTGCACAGAGGTGCAAAGCATTGCCTGAGGGCCTTTTTGCAGCTTCAGACTTGTTTCCACCACCCTGATGTGTCAGAGATGGGAAGCAGTAAACCATCAACCCCACCGCTGGAGCAGGTCATCATATTTATAATCTCCATATGTGCACACACTGACCCACCTCAATTCCTACTTTTGCTCCTCTTCAGTGCCATGTGCCTTTGCCAGATAAAACAACGTGAAATAAAATCCCACAACTGCATATACATTTTTCTTTAAACAAGAACAAACCTGTCTTCAGCCCCTGACTCACCCTAACTCACCCAAGCCATAGGGTAGTCCTTGCTTGGGGTGAGCTTTTGGCATCCTGGAGCTCAGCAAGGGGGAAACTCTATACACAAGCCATGGGGGATCCTTCAATGTACACTGGTGCCTTGAAAGTAGCAGATGCAGTTGTTCCCACCACGACCTCATCCTGGCTTTATCAGCAGCTGGATATGCACAGCACTTTGCAGTCCCATCTGGCCAGAGGTTTCAGCTTGTTCTGCTTAGCTGAGGGGCACCACACACTGCAGCAAGGTGCTACAGGAGAAGAAAGTGAGTGAGGAGGAGGCAGCAGAGGATTTGCAGGACAGACAGCTCTTCAAGTGGCTCTGTGCTCAGCCAAGGGGAGTCCACTGCACTTGGGGTGCAAACTCAGTTGCCTTCAGGACTTCATGTCATCCAAACAACCTGGAACAATGAAGCCATTCTTCAGAGGAGTCTGCCTCCAGGAGCTGAGCAACTAGAGGGCAAGATTTATCCCTCCATGATCAGGGATAAAGCAGCACATCTTGCAGTCTTTTCATTATTTTGGCTGTTAAGGATTTGTCTTAAATCCTTACACAGTGTCAGCCATGTAAAACTTCACTGTAGCATCTCCTGTTAAATCTTCATTTTTATGTTGGGAGGTACAACTAAACTCCAAATGGATTTTGAAGCATTTCACTTAGCTGAGAGTGGCTTACTGCAGTCCTAATGTATTAATTTCATATGCTGAGCTTTACTTCAGAGTGACGAGATAAACAGTTTCAGAAAAACATTTTTCAGTAATTCATAAACAAAAACCCCAGCACTGGTCCAGCTGAGAAATCTTTTTCTCATAAAAAAGTGTGATGCATCTAAAATATGTGTTGACCATCAATGCAATCTGTAGATAAACAAAAATCTGAGAATTTCATTATTTGCACTTGTCTATATTTGGTATTAATATAAAATAAACAAGAGCAGACAGTCAATTTGTTTTATACTTAAAAAATATCTGAAAATATAGATGCATTACCAACAATTATTAGCTTATTATTCTAAAAGGATTTTGTATATTGTTCTCCTTAATATACTACCACAATTTTTATAAATTGCTCTATTAGCACAATTTATGGAAATTCTGTCACGCAGACTGTTAGTAAATTGAGTCTGTTTTTCTCATTTATTTCCATTTTTCTTTGTGAGGGCACAATTTAGCAGAAATACAAGGATCATATTCTTCTCCCAGCTACACCAGACATTTTCTGAGTTACTACACTGGACTAATTTTAAGAAAGTGAGCCTAGATCCTGATTTTCCATGTTGTTAATTCCATAAAAGACAAAAAGGTTCTCCAAAATGTTTCTGCAGCTGAGATGAAATTAGTTTACCCATTACTAACAGGATGCTCAAATATTTCTTTTTTTTGTCTTATCATAGTATTAGGCTAGACAGTAGATTCTAATTTCATCTAAAATAATGTGGTTAAATTGCCCATAGAATTATTGTCATTTAACCAAGTTTTGGGCAAATTATCAATGCTGGGGGAAAAAAAAAAAAGCACGTAATAAATTAGCAAAATGTGTAGAAAAGGCAAAGACAATTAACAAAAATGGGGAAATTATCCTCACTCTAGGCTGACTTCCAAAGACTCTGGTAGCAATTCCCCATTGCACACAAACCTGAGTGAAGCTCCTTTCATGAGACTTTTTTCTCTATCATAAACAATATGGGCCACATTTCTGAAGACATGCATTCCAGAGGATACAGCATCGCAAACAACTTAATCCCAAATATTTGGAAAATGTGGGGCTAGAACTTGAGTGCTTTCAAAGACCGAAAAGAATCCCATAGGGTCTTCAATAAGTTTTGTGTAAAATCTTTAATGTTTCCTGTCTAAGAACAGCATCCTGGGATCTCCCAAGAAACACTGCAAATTGCTCTGTTTAGAGGACCTAAGGAATAAGGATCATGTTTAAACTGAAAGAATATGAAGGGGAGCCAGTCACCCCAAAGAGGAGGGGGATGATTTTGCCTCTTCTATCTCCAAAGGCTCACAGAGGCAGCAACAGGCTTGACATCAGAGGGAAATAAATGTCCCTGTAACTTCCCTCCATAAAAGGCATTTCATGAAGGCGAGGCACATGAAGCCAGTCTTGTCAGGAAAGGTTAATAGAGGTGCTGGAGGTTGGAGGCACTGGGGAGTGGGGTGTTACACAAGGAGACAGCCCAGAAATGCTGCCAAAAGCACCCTGTCTCACCAGCAGCAGGGCAGAGGAAAGTAAGAAGAACCTGAGACGTCAGAGGGGAGACAACAGAGACAGGCACAAAAAGTAGAAGGCATTAGAGCAGGTGAGGTATAGAGGAAATGCATCCAGCTGTTGGAGAAGGGTGAGAAACAAGATACACTGGAGATACATTTAAGGACAACTAATAGTTTCAGAGCAGGACCAGGCAAGGCAGAAAAGTGAGATTGCTGCAAGGTGTGATTTTTCATCAAACCAAGAGATTTTGGCAGGTTTTTGCCATCCTGAGTGCTAAGGGACCTAGTAATGAGCCTCAAGGCTTTGGGGTAGGAGTATTCTTTGCAATGCAGAGTTTCTGCAATTTCACTCACCCACACCTCCTGCCTTTTGCCCCTCTCGCCTCTCTAGAAACAGCAACTGCTTCCTAAAATGTTTGTGTATTACTTAATACTGAGCTCAAAATCAGCATCAGTCTTATTTTAATGAGCACAATAATATAACTTGTGTTCTTTCATCTGATGGAAAGCACTGGTAAGACAACTGGGGCCCTGCCTCAGATGGAGCAATTTACTCTTATTGTTATAGGAGCCATTTGTAGATCATTTGTTTCTCTAATATAAAGGCTTACATGAGAAAAGAAAATACATCCTGATCAAGATACAAACATCTTTTAAAAGGGAAAGAAAATATATAAAATGAAATAACAAGATCAAGGATTAAAACCAAAACTGACTTTTTTCATTATTTGTAATAATTTTCCCTTTAAATATATATTTTTAATTATGTTCATGGTTTCATAATATGATTAAACATTTACAGAGGAATATATAAGTGCAAATGTTATAAGAAACCATGCAACAAGGGTCCTTCAACAATAGTCGTGTCACTGTAATACAAGCATGAACGGAAGTCACATAACCTCCTGGTATATAGCCTTCTAAGAAGAGAAACAAAAGTTTCTTTACTTTTCTTTCATCTTCTGACTTTAGCCAAGAATAACCAGATCACCAGTGGGTCATCAGGTAGCACTCTCCATGTTCACTTTTCCCCCCACTAGTTTTCTTTTTTGACAGCTTTACTATCACAGACAAAAATGACACAAATAGAATCATCACAGAGTCATAGAATGGTTTGGGTTGGAAGGACCTTAATGATGAAAAATTTTTAACCCCCTTTCATGGGCAGGGACACCTTCCACTAGACCAGGCTGCTCAAAGCCCCATCCAACTTGGCACTGAACACTGACAGGGATGGGGCATCCACAGCTTCTCTAGGAAACATGTTCCAGTGCCTCACCACCCTCACGGTAAAGAATTTCTTCCTAATATCTAATTTAAACATTCCCTTTTTCAGTTTGTAATCATTCCTCTTTTTTCTATAACTACACACCCTTGTAAAATGTCCCTCTCTGACTTTCTTGTAGGTGCCCTTCAGGTACAGAAAGGCTGCTATAAGGATCCCACAATCATATTTGTGTAAATGAATGTACAGCAGAACGCAGGTCTCCACAACCATCTGTGCTTTATTTAAATATCACATACATTCGCATACTTGCAGGCATCTAATAATGAGCAAGCAATGAGGTGTTTGAAGGAGCAGGAGAGGATGCATTTTAGGGAAGCTTTTGCCCTAACTCAAATCACTGTTATGTTTTCAGGGTGTGTGATTCATCTGATGAGCTTTTTCTTCCCTTCCCCACATAGGCAGAACAGTGAACAAGAATACGTGACAGGGTTTTACCATGTACTACCAGAGAGAAATAATTAGTAACTCTGAAGACGTAAGAAAGGGAGCTTTCATAGTAACACTCAGCTTGCACTTGCAGGCATTTTTTTTATTCTCTTGTTAAAATGAAAAACAGGATAAGGACTCTTGATCACAGCTTCTGCTTCATTGCCATTGATGGCAATGTTTAAATAGTTTAAAATATTTTCTTAGTCCCCAAATTCTTCAAATAAGTACCATTAATCGATTGTTTTACACAGGCACCAAGAAATGACTAAAAATTCTGTAGAATAGACATTCCATCCAGAACACTAAAAAAAATTTATGATCTGGTAATGGAGATAGCAGGAAAGATTTCGAAGCATCATTAGTGTCTAGGATGCAAGTCTCTATGCAGACTTCAAATACATGTGCATGAAGTCAGAACCTGCCCTATTACTGAACAATGAAGGATATAAGGAACCAGCTGAAGTTCTCCCACTAAAAAGCTGATTGCATAGCCATATCTGGTAAGAATCAATCCTCTCTTCACAGGGTCTGAACTTTAACTACTGAACTTTACCTGCTAAGCACCTCCTTAGAAAAAAAGAACAGTAAGTTGTACCTAAGGTGAAGGATGAAATAATAAAATATTCAATTCTAAGAAAAGAGGCATCTGGGAGACACCAATCCAGGCAATTCAAAGACAAAAAGATGAGCAGGTATGGCAGAGAGACAGTCATTACAGCAGGGAAGGGATGAAGACAAGTCTGGAGAGAAAAGGATGAAGTAGAAGGTTGAGCAAAAGTAAGATAACCAGAGAGTAGTTGAAAACTACAAAGGAGGTCACAGATAATAGGTGGGAAGTCAAAAGAGCTGCTTTTAGGGAAGATTAAACTCAGATTCAATTGAATTCCCTTTACAGGGCAGGTGATGGGACTGTTCATTCAGATATCTGGGCAATAGTATTTGCTCAGGGGACAACTCCAGCTGAGACAGAAGTCTCTTGGAGCACATCTTTCCCCATCCCTACTCTCATGTATTTACCTTAGGAGCACGTTTAAAGGGGGGCTTTGTCTGCTCCAGGCTTTTGCTACAGCAGGGAGTTTTAAGCTGTTCAAATACAGCTGTTCAAGCATATCAGATGCTTGCTTTGCTCTGGGGAATTTGGAAATTTTATAAGGGCACACTGCACATTTGACCCCTATGGAGGGTACATAATAAGAGAGCCCTGCTTTTGCAAGTGGTTCTTAATTTAAATGACCCACCTTTCCCTGGGATTTTAAATTAAGAATTCTGGGATTTTCTCTCTGTTTTTCTCATTTTTGGATTCTTTTTTCCCTCTCCATTGTACCAAAGTCTGTCCCATTGCTCCAAAACTAATATAGCAATTTGACAGGAAATGTTCCTTTTTTAAAAAAGGGTAGGGATGTGAGTGATGCCTTTTCCTGGTCTTAAAATCAAGAGTCAAACATGGTTAGAAGGGAAAAAGGGGTTTTACCTTGGTATTTATTTTAAGGATCCTTAGGTGCACTATGTCCAGGTCATATGCATCGAGATGCACCCTGCAATGCCCCTACATGATAGATCAAGTATAACATTATAGGTCTTACTAATTAGCATATCTATCAAAAATTCCCCAATGAGAGGCTTGAGTGAGCCTCCCTTCCCCAGGAACCTTCCCCTGGATGGTTCTATCTCAGTTTACAAAATGTGTTCTGGAGAGGACCTTGGTGTCTGGGGCACACTGATCCCTAACTATGAGGCTTCTAAGATGTTTAGTCTCCTAGCTTGACAAATAAGTCTAAGAATGTAGGCTAAAAAACATTAAGAATACAAAAACCTATAAAAAGGTATATAAAAGGGGTATAAAAGAAAAGGCAAAAAATTATCATAGCATCATGAGAAGGTAAAAAATTAATTCAGTAAATACTCCAGAACAACAGAAAAAATAATCAAGGGACAGGGTGAGGCAAGTACAATCTTTTTTCTTTCTGATGTGGTTTATACACATCCTGGTTTTGCTCATTTTCAAAGCAGTCTTTGTAACCATCAAACCATATAGTAGAGCCCTCTTATTCTGTCTGTAATACCTTTTTATACTCATGCTAATTTAAGTCAACCTAATTTCCAATTACTGTACAGATGCTTCTTGGGCTTGGGTAAGTGAGAAGATGGTGATTCAGCCAGTGCATCTCTCGCTACCCTTCCTCACTGTCCTAGCACAGGGAGGGTTCGTAGCTGTGCTCTTCACACTGTTCCTGTCACACAACTCTCCTCAGCTCCTTTTACTCAGATTTGCTTCCTGAGGATCCTGAGCAAGCTGGCCTCTGATCTGGCTGAATCCAGCTTTCTGCCCACCTGGTCTCTGTTTTGCTGCTTTTTCTCCTTCCTACCCCAGGAGTCAGAAGCTTTGTGCTTTCCTCCCCCCCCCCAGGACTCAGAGCCTGCTGGTTAGGAGTTAATTAACCCCAGACCCTCTCTTCTGCTTTCTGTATCTTCTGAAGAAATGTCACCAACTCTTCTTAGTCATCTCCACCTAATCTGTTGCTTCACTGTATTCCTGGATGGCTTCATAACTAAAACCCTTCTTCCCCATTAGTTTCTGCAGGATCACCCAATGTGGTGATCCTGTAATAATCAATCATCCTCATTTGGGGATCACTGGACAAGTCCTGACATGGTTTTGCCCTTGATGATTACTCATCTCATTGATCCACTCTTCAATATGATTCCACTAACATTTGTACTGTCAGAACTAAGGGGATATGAAACAGCATAATTAATCTGAGAAGAAAGAAAATGTCTCTGCCCCACAGGAAAAGGTTTAAAACAAATTATAGTTTTGATAAGTGCAGGACTTTCAACTTTGTGCTTATATATCGGGAGCTTTTGTCAGAACAGAAAGAACTGGAAGAAAACAGCAGCAAACCAATATAAGCTATTTGCATAATAGACCTGCTACTTCCAAATACTGATGAACAAGGTTCCCCTTGGCTAAGTTTGAGGGCAAAGGCAATTTTTCTTGTTTTAACATCAGCCCTTTCTGTTCCCTAATCAAGCTGCCATTTTCTGGTCTCTCTACTTCTCATATCCAAAGTTTCCTTACTTTTTAACAACCAGAAAATTTTGTTCAGAGCTCATTATCAAAGTAAATTCTCCCACAATTAGTTTTCTAGACATACAAACACAGAAAATATGCAAGTAATAATTTGCATTTCATTTCTCCATCTTCAGAAGATTCACCAGGAAAAAAATGCAACCCTCCACTGTGATTCTGCAAACACACAAAAGCATCCATCGCCTAATGAGAACACCCATCTTATTTAGATACCTGAACTTGAAGTGATCAATTACAAGAGAGGGACTGTATCTGTACATGAATGCCAAATATTGGTGGAAGACATGCTGGGACATGTGGGCTAACAGCATTTTGGAGAAGTTGGGCTTTTTGACATTTACGTAAGCCTTCCAGATTCTGTAAACTCCACGTGGGGTTATGCTGCCTTACTGAGGCAGCCTAAATGATGGATGAGTGACATGGCATCCCATCCATCAGAAGACAGGGAAAACAGGAAACGGGGAAGGTAGGAATAGTTTTGTCCAGATATGAACTCTGCCTTCCTTTTAACTGATGCAGTATCACCAGAGTGGTTCTCCAAAAACAAGTAAAGCTTGTTCTGTGTGCTCTCCAAAGCCTTTCAAAGCCCCTCCTCTGGTTTTCCAGGACTTCTGTAGTTTGGTTAGACACACCTGCACACTTTCCTGCCATGTGCTGTTTTCTATTTTCCACTTCCCCACTCTCTAGGCACGACAACCCCTAAAAAAGAAAGCAGTGACCCCCAACAAGGAGTTTTCTTCACAAAAAACTGTCAAAGCCAGTACTGGACTGGAGAACATTTTTTCATCTTCAAACCCACAACTCCATTTTGTATAATTTCAAAAGTATTGCTCTTCACCTATTATGACTTTATATGTTTTCTATGTCTGCACAGGGCTCAGACCAAAAGCAAAGCTGTCATGGTCAAGCACCACCTGAGTCAGAACTTCGAGCTGTCTGACAGATTTTCCATGTCATGCAATAGCTCTGTGTTCCCAGCTGCAAACTATACATAATGACAATCTGTGTTGCTTCCAGAGACTGTCCACAAGCCAGAAGTGTCCAAAGCATGGATAAAGACAGTCCCTGTGAGCAAGGCCAAGAATAGCAATGTCAGTCTGGTCTACCAGGCACACACCTGAGGTACAAACCAAAAAATCATCAAAAAAGAAACATTATTGCTCACAAAGGGATAAAGGCATTTCCTTCCTGTTTGTAGAAAATTTTCAGATATGCGTCTGTGAAATGCTGGATAAGAAAAAATCCTTCCTGATTTACATCTCCTGAAACAGATTTAATTAGTTGTAGAATATCATAAAATGCCTAGGAAGCAGGCACTTGCTGATGTATTCACCTGGGAGCAATTTGAGGAACTGTTCTTCAGCCCTCTAGACATGCGAGATGAAAGAATAGACAGATCATTAGCCAACAATGAAATTAAAAAGAAAAATACAGGGACTAGAAAAAGCAATTATCACTTCCATTAAATTTTATCCAATTCACTGTCAAGTGTGGCTGGACAAAGGGACAACAGCTGGCGTCCTGACACTTCCTTGGTGAGCTGCTGCATTCAGGACAAGCGGAGATGAAATGTAGGCCCCTGCACTGAGGGTTAGGTAGGACTTTGGCATAGCAAATCACTCGCTCCCAGGATCACAAAATGTTCACAGGGAGCTGGAATTAAGCTAGCACTGATGAATAATTCAGAGACAGGACCTGAATTTGGAGTCGCTACTCAGACCTGAAGTGAGTAGCTGTTCTGCCTACAGAAGAGCCATTGGGTGTCGTAGTGCTAGGTTTGGTTTAGCAAGCTGCAGCTTTCCCTGAGAGCTCAGCAGAGCTGCTTAGGGCAGTGTGACCATTGCCGCCCTCCCGCTGTCCATTTGGGACGGCTCCGCGGTTTTGCTCCGGCAGCTCTCAGCTCTACAACACAGTGACGGCGAAGGAGGCCAGAAGGGTCTCCCCATGAGGGCTTCAGAGCACTTTTAATGGTTACAGCTTGTCCCAGGGACCCCCCGAGGCAGAGAGACCCCGTGATCCGGGCACAGGGGGTTTTGTCAGGGGCTCAGGGGCGGTACATGGGCAGGGTTGGGGTACAGGAACCGATAGGGAGAGCCCGAGGGAGTGGCCAGGGCTAGGGGCAAGGAACAGGGGGAACAATGTGGGATAGGAAAAGCAATGGGTAAACAGATCGCCACAGTTGGGACTTCTAAATAAAGTCATATTTTTCATAACGTGTATAAAGCAGTCAGCAAGAGTCCTCTTCTGCTCTCCATGGGCAATCCTCTTGCAGGGCAGAGGCTTCCTTCTGATGACTCTTAGTAATTGCATGACTTGGTGAGCAGCCACAAAACCTTCCTGCATGCTGCTGGACCATGGCAAGGTCTGTCTGAACCTTCTCTCAGTTCCAGGTTGTGACTCCTGTGCCTGTCTGCACCTAAGGGACTTCCTCTCCTGAGCCATGACACAGTCATTCTCCCCTACTAAGGTAACAGACTTAGGACTACAGCTACCTTGCACAGAACAAGCTTTAAAATATTTTATTAAATTACCAAGAACACGCACCAGTAATTTTCTAGCTTGTTCTCTTAACTGTATCCAAGAATATTAGTAGATCATCATGAGTAGATCATCCAAGAATGCTGTCAAATGAGGATCTCCAAACTAAGAGGAAAAAATTTATTTTGAATACTTGTAATGTCTGTGATTAAATATGTATATCTCTTATTTCTATTTTTCAGGCTTGCTTTGAAGAATAGGTCATATTTAATGTCCACCATATGGGAAACAGCCCACCAAATGAAACACTACTTGGGATAATTTCATGGGTATTCAGAAGAACACAAAATTAATTAATTTTCCTTCTGGTTCTCAAAATGTACCTAGACAGAAAGGGAGGTTTTATGAGATGCTAATTTTCCTTCTGTCCCAAAATACCACAGGAATAATTTTCTTGATATATTTTGCTATTTCAAATGCTTGTCCTGATCAGAAATGAAAAAATTCAAAGGATGAACAAACGTGAAAGGTTAGCAAAACATATTTGAACCTCAAAAATGTTACATTTGCAGTTTTGGAGAAATCTAAATGTCATTTCATGCAAACAGATTTTCCCACAGCTCTCCTTAATTCTTAGAGAACATGATAACAAGGATACAGTCAAGAGGTAAAACCAAGATTAATGAGACATAAGTGAGGCACTTAATAGTTGTATCTATGGGATGATATGCACAGGAAAATGATGAAATGGTCATGAAGCATGATTCAAGAGTGAACTTCACAAGAAAAAATATGTATCACAGGAAATATATTTGCATTTTAAGAGGAGAGAACTCAATAACCCAGCAGGGCATTTCCGTTTCTAATTACTTGCTACTGTGATTCAGTGACTGGATTCTGGGTTTTGTGAAAATGCTTCTGTACACTGCATGAAAGAGATCAAAAGTCATCCATTTTTATGCTAATATAAAGGAGCTCAATCTCAATACAAGATCTGCCTTCACAGACCCTTATAGAAATACAGCATCCAATTAAAAGCAGCCCAATACCTTTATTGACATAAAGCTCTACAGCAGCATGCACATTTGCAGAGTCCTACATCATCTTAGTCAATTCTTTTTAAGTAATTCATTGTTCAGGTAACAAATTTCTCAGCTTTGTTTGCTGACAAACAAAACCTGTGCTTTCACATTTCCTCTCATCCAAGATCGTGGACCAGGACTACAGAGCTAGAAAGTACCCCACAGAATATAAGAAAGAGAATAAATTATTTTGAAATACTTTTGACAACTAGTATAAAACACTGAAAGACCTCAAATATTCCTTTTGCAAAATATGGGCTATTTGTCCCACTTGTCCTAACATTTTCCTTGGAGAATAATATATTCTTTTAATGTTGTGATTTTTTTTTCTTTAATGACAATGCTGAAGATTGTCTTTTCCCATTTTTTGTCGCACTGAACCACCAATCATAATTTTTAGATCATTTCTCTCAAAGGAAACACATTTTATCCACACTGATAGCACTCTGATGTGAGTACTAGCTGATAGTAAGCAAAACGGGAAATTACCAAGATGCCAATATTTTTCAAAGATATTCCTGAGAACAGATGAGTCTAGGTTTTATATTAGCCTTTAATTTGCTTTAATATAAAGTTTCCTAGTTCAAATTTAAAAAATAATTTATGAGAAACACAGTCGCTCTCTGTATCACAAGGTGCTACAGTTCCATGGTGATTTTGGAAGGTGACTTCTCACTACTTTCCGGGTGTATGATTCTTACTCTATGAATAGGAGGGGGGTTTTTTTATTCTGGAAGATTCATTTGTTGAAGATTAATTAATAAGCTTCAAGCAGCCTACTTTTGCCCTAATCCTCTGTCATGTTAAGGACTTCACCCAATCCGACAGCATGAATCAGAAACTGATAGTGAGGCCTCTCACTGCACCTTGTAAATGAAACACATACACAGGTACCAGAAATTAGTTTCCTTCCTCGAAGCCAGAATGTTCTGGGACAGAAGGACAGGAGTACAACCCAAACCACTAAACTTTGGAAGGAAATTTGAGACAGGACAGGTAGCAATAAAAGAGAAGAGACAGAAGAAAGTCAGTTTTTTCCTTCCTCTAGGCTCTACTGACATAGTAAAGTTTTATTAGAAATGGGATCCATCACATCCATCCATGTTAAAAGAGTTCAAAACCTGGCTTCCTTTTTCTGCTTTGCTTTGACAACCAAATGCAACACCCGGAGAAGGGAAGGAGGAGGATGGCAGCATTTGGCACCTGCTGCCATAAGGTGTTCAAGTTCTTGGGAGAGAGGACTATGGATTTACATGTACCTCACTTATGCTACAGTTTGTAAGACAAGGATTTGATATATGAATGAATACAAAACTGGATCTAGGAAAGGCAAAAAATAGTATTATTAGGACAAAACAGGCCTCTGAAAGGTAGCTGCAGTCCTAAACCCCTCACTGCACTGTGGGGCGTGCAAGTGGCTGTCCCCACCACTGGCCCCTTGCCCAGGGAATGGGGCTGCATCCAGCCTCAGAGCCATGGCAGCCACGGATCAACAGAGAGCCCTACTCATCCTCTCCATCCTGCCTCTGGGATCTGGGGAAGAGGCTCAGCCCCTGTCCCTCTGGTGTCCCACACAGAGACCAGCCTGTAAGAAGACTGCAGATGTGACTCACTCACATCCCTTCCAGGGCTCTGGTTGCTGCAGATGTCTCTGCCACCTGGGAAGACCAACTGGGACATGTTTAATAAACTCTGTAGCACTGACCAGATTTGGGGAACACATATTTTACTGAGAAAACATGGAGCAAGGAGGATTACTAAGAATGCAAATACAGTGCAAGACATTATGTATGAAATATGTTTGAGTCTCAAAAGGGTACTCAGAGGAGTGTCACAGCTGTTAAACAGCCCTATGCCAAGTGCTCAGCACAATATTGCTCTAAGACACTGCACTCCTCAGGAGCCACCTGGGTGAAGGGCATCACCTGGGCATCCCTGGTGCTACTAAAAGCTTTATGGTAAAAATGAACCCATCAGGATACATTCTTTGTCCTGACTTACTTCCAAATTGGGTTATTCAACTATGACCTAAGACATCAGCTGGATTCTGTATTTATCCCTTCCCTCAATAGACTGGTATAGCATGTGGCTATACACCATTAAACAGCTGTTGGCTTTCCACCAAAGCTGGCCATCATTCAGCCATGGATAAAATAATTATGTATAGCACTTCATTGTGTCTAGCCATCCCAAGACAGCTGCTCAAGCATTAAAGAAACAGATTTCAGGGAATTTTCCCCCGGCCCCATTTCTGAGGTGTTGCATGACCAGCACTCTCCAGCACAAAGGTCTGTGTAGTAAGGCCTCTTTTTAACTTGCAAATGGGTGTGTGCACAAAGGCCCACAACAAACTTCAGTCTGAGCTGGGGAATTTGGTGTGGTTTTATAATGCTGCTTTTTTTAATAAGGTATCCAACTCTAGAGCTGCTCTAGGTAATCCTAATAGGTACTTAATGATTTTCTTCATGTTACTGTTTAGGCTTGAAGTAAAATAAAGTTACTGTGCTACACGTGTTCTACAGATAAATCTTTTTGCATTTATTATTTTCTGATTGCCTCTTGGACATTATGTACTTTTTTCTTCAAACTCTCAATTTGTAAACTGCAGTTGAGAACAATTTATGAAGCACCATTTGAACCAAAAAGCATTTTTAATGAGTATATTTTGCAAAGGGTAGCAGCACCACAAATAACACTAATTAATAGCTTTATTTGATCTGGGGAGGAGGAAAAAGCAAATAGAAACTCAGATATTGATTTGTTCAATGGTCTACTTATTGTAGAAAAGTAATCCTCTGTGTTCTCCACGGAGTTCAATTTTCATTTCTTTGCACAGCATATGCAAGTACAACATCTGAGCAGAAATGAGAACTGGGAAATTCTCCTTCTGACAGCATACAGTAAATGACATGTTTCTTTTGGCACTTGATCAGAAGCAACTTTAGTTTTAATACCGCTGAAAAAGCCTTGATTGGAGAGACACATTTTCATTTCTTGCCTATTTGTTCAATATCTACAAACTGGTAAAGCCAAATAATTAGACTGGGCAGTTTAATTCTTAAAGAAGAAAACAAGCAAATACTGCTTAGTTCTTTAACGCTTTCCCAGTTGTGTTCTTTATTTCCTGCATTTGTCAAAAGCTTACAATTTTCTTTCTCTCCCTGCTCCTTCAAGACCTTACTTAATGACTTAGTAAGTAGGATCCTCATGAGTAAATGAGGATGCATGGAGAATACACAAGGGCAGTTTTCACAGTTAAAGGCAAACAAGCCCTTCCCAAAGGTCTGTACTTCCCGCACTGCCACACAGAGCCTGTCATTTTGCAGCAGTTTGTTCTGCGTTAGCTCAGGCTCCTCCAAAGTTGATACTGAATGCACTGATTCCCTAACTCTTGAGCAACCCTTCTAGCATAGCCCACCAAATTTGCTGCTCTAATTGCAAGACTTACTAGGTTTTTTGTCATGACACCTAAGTTGCTTCTCAGATCTTTCTGAGAGTATCTTACTTCCCCTGTCCCCTCTTGCACTTCACACGAAACAACAGCCCCCTGTGTGACAGAATGTAACAAAAATTAAAATAGACTTCTTTAAAAATACTGTAGATCTGTAACACAATGTAATATGGAACACAAAGATTATAGAGATGATTCTAAAATATGTCAAATAAAAATTTTAAAACTACAGGGGCTTTGACTATATCCATATCTCTTTGGTATAAAAAAAACCCCTAGATGTGGAGAAATAGTTATAGCCATTAGGACATTTTCAGGGCTGCAGTTAAGTCTCTCCATCTGCAATCACCCTGAGGGACTACTGTCACACTGAGAAGTAACACAAATACAACACATTTTACTATTGTGATTTTCTGGATGCTATTTTTTATGTAGGACACCTGGTAAGGGGGAATAACAGAGAAATTTCCCCAGGCCTCAGGGCAGAGTGATCCAGGAGTGACGGATGTCCTGCACCCTGGTCACTTCTTCCTCCTTCTCCCCAGCTCCTTGTAGACAGCTCAAGGGCTCTAAAGCCACTGGCTCTACACGACTAGCTCTGGGTTACAAAGTTAAGGAAAGCAAAGAAAGCATTTCAGATGGCAGAGACAGATCAGCTGCAGAGAGAAAGAGAGAGAAGTGAGGATTTGGTTTGCGACAGGACCACAAACCATTTCACTGAAATAGCTTCGCTCCAGGTTTTTTCCATAGGGATGCTTTCTGATCAATAGAAGGGAATGCCTATCTGACTGCTTAGCAGCATTCTCTGCTTTGCAAACTAAATTAATAGCATTTCTCAGGTATGCACATGCTAATACCAGTATGTGTTTGGATTTCTTCCAGGTTTGACATTTACTGTGAATTTCCAGGATTTATGTTCTGGAATTTCCTTTGTAAAGCAATATGAGATTTACAGATAGTCAAATACCGCTCTACTAGAGCAGGCATTGTTGTTGTAACAACATGGTCCTCAAATGCAGAAATTTCGTATGTGAGTCCATGACGGACCTATATGTCTGATGGGACTTATAAAAACCATCAATTGTTAGTTACATCAAGGGCCAAAATTCAGTCAGCATACTGATATCAAACACATGGTGCAGCCTGATCAAAGTTCTTCCTCTGTCCAAAGCCTAAAAGGCCGTCCCAGAAGGTTCTCTGTGATGAACCCATGGTCAGGGAGAGGAGGCAGTGGCACCCCCAAAGTCAATTGCAAGTTCAGCAAGGCAGAGACATCACCTGAGCTTCTGCATTCAGGGTGTGTTTCTGTGGCAGATATGCAACATATTCTTTGCTCTCCATGTGATTAGTTTCCAATGATATTAGAGGTTTTCTGCTGAATGTTAACCTCCAGTTATTAAAGCCAGTGATGCTGCCTGCTCTGTGCATGACACCACCACCACTGTACAGGTGATCGCATCTTTCATGGACTTTGCCCATCCATCCCAACTGCCTTGCTGAGCACTGGGTCCCTGCAGCAAATCAGAATGAAGGGCAGGTTCACTGGCTAGCTCTTCCCCTACTTTGTGTCTGTCTGTCCCCTGGACATTTTAGTGTGTATTGAAAGAGCAAAATTGGGCAACGAGCCTCTGGCTGTCTCTGTATTATTTTAAACAGGTATTATGGAGGCAGAGAAAGACACGTATTTAGCCAGAGCTGCACAGAAATGCTGTATTTCCTTTTAAATATGCATAGAAAATTTAAAAAGAAAAATGCTATGCTTCAGGACTGCCTTTGGCTCTGATTAGAAACAGCTGAGCAAAGCCAAATGTTCAGCTGTTTCTGCAAAGAGATTAACACCTGTTGAAGATAGAATAAAAATATGTGACAGAGTTTAAGAGCAAATATCAAAAGACCATTATTGTAAAACTAACAGTAACACCAGTGACTGATCGCATCCCCACCCTGTCATGCTACATCATTCCTGGGAGGGAAAAAAGCACTTTAACACATCCACAGCACATAAGTAATATGTGCACATATTTTCAGCTCTTCATCCACAGCTGGGAGAATGGCTCCTCGACCCCGTTGTCCAAAGAATATTTACAGATGGTATCAGGTTGTCATGAAATAACATCTACCCAGGCATGCCATGTACGCTTGAGGCAGACAGCTGTATTATAGCATGTGTTGTTATAGTTCATGCTAGCATCCCATTTGGGCTAGGAGGAGCATTCTTAGTGTTTTACAGGGAAACCCTTGCAGTACATAAAGACTGGGGAACGAGAAGTTGGAGACCAACTCCATGGAAAGGGACCTAGGAGTCCTGGTCAATGGCAAGTTGAACATGATTCAGCAGTGCCCTGGGAGCCAGGAGGGCCAAGCATGTCTTGGCGGGCATCAGGCACCGCATTGTCAGCCGGGCAAGGGAGGGGATTGTCCCGCTCTGCTCTGCACTGGGGCAGCCTCACCTCGAGTGCTGGGGGCAGTTTTGGGTGCCACAACATAAGAAAGATATGAAGTAATTAGAGAGCATCCAGAGGGCAACAGAGATGGTGAAGGACCTCAAGGGGAAGCTGTATGAGGAGTGGCTGAGGGCACCTTGGATTGTTCAGTTGGAGAAGAGGAAACTGAGGGGAGATCGCATTGCATTTTCCTCCTACCAGGAAGTGGAAGGGCAGGCACTGATTTCTTCTCTGTGGTGACCAGTGACAGGACCCAAAGGAATGGCCTGAAGCTGTGTCATGGGAGGTTTAGGATATTCACCCAGAGGGTGGCTGGACACTGGAACAGGTTCCCCAGGGTGTGGTCACAGCACCAGCCTGACAGTGTTTGTACAACGCTCTCAAGCACATGTTGTGACACTTGGGGTGCCCTGTGCAGGCCTAGGAGTTGGACTCAGTGATCCTTGTGTGGCCCTTCCAACTCAGGATATTCTGTCATTCTATGTGTGATTTCCCACATTTCTATTCCCTTGTGCTGCAGGCACAGTAGGCACAAGTTTTACCTCTCTGTCTATTGGCTGAAGGAAGCTTCCTGCCTCAGGGACCAGAGTTTCCCCTCAACCCCACAATGCCAGCCTTGCCCCAAACGGTACTGGGAAAGAAGGCCTGGCACTGCCGGAGCTCCCCTACCACCCTGAAGTGCCCTCCCAAGGGCAGCAGAAAAGTGCCAGGCCCTGTGGGCTGCTCTGCGAGCTCACTGCATTTCTCTGAGGCTGATGCTGAAACTGAAATAAGTGACCTCACATTTTTGACCCCAAATCAGAGTTTATTTCCTGATGAAGACCAATTGCGGGAGCACTCCAGGTCCCAGTGGGCTCGTGTGGCGATCTGTTTACCCATTGCTTTTCCTATCCCACATTGTTCCCCCTTGTTCCTTGCCCCTAGCCCTGGCCACTCCCTCAGGCTCTCCCTATCAGTTCCTGTACCCCAACCCTGCCCATGTACTGCCCCTGAGCCCCTGACAAAACCCCCTGCGCCCGGATCACGGGGTCTCTCTGCCTCGGGGGGTCCCTGGGACAAGCTGTAACCATTAAAAGTGCTCTGAAGCCCTCATGGGGAGACCCTTCTGGCCTCCTTCGCCGTCACTGTGTTGTAGAGCTGAGAGCTGCCGGAGCAAAACCGCGGAGTCGTCCCAAAATGGACAGCGGGAGGGCGGCAATGGTCACACTGCCCTAAGCAGCTCTGCTGAGCTCTCAGGGAAAGCTGCAGCTTGCTAAACCTAGCATTACATCATGCTCCCCAGTTCATCAACATGGAACTCTGCAAAGTAGGGGCTACCAGGCTCACCCTGTGGTGTGCCCACACTTCCAGAGAGGGAAGCACTCTAGACAGTGTTGAAGGCTACGCTTGCAGGGTCACTGAGAACACACCTCAGGAGGGCCCTGTGGTGCAGATACATACCAACATGCACCGCACCACATGGTGGTAGCAGGGACACAGCCCAGGGCTGCGCTCTCTCAGTACTGATTGGACCTCCACAATCTCAGGCATGTGAATTGTCACTTACTCCCCTCAAGAGGAAACACTGCAATTGTACCTGAGGCACATTTGGGTGTGTTCCAAAGCTGCCTGTGGTGGCAGAGAAAATGAGCCCATGCCATCCAGGCTTCCCATCAGCATCTTCACTCCAGCTGCTAGAGACTGCTGCCACCTCTAGTCACTTGAAAACTGGCTGAGGCAAAGGCCATGCCTGGCTTTCCTGTCCCTGCAAACTGAGGAACTGCAGCTTGCTTCTCTCCTGACGATGTGTCATTCTTCGGGCTGTGCCCAGATAGAAAAGCTGCTTAAATGCCCGTGTCCAGTGCACGTCCCTGCACAGGTTCCCCACTCCCAATGGAGGCAATGACTCAAAGATTTACGCCAGCTAAAAGTTTTGAGGCACATTTCCTGAAAGCCAATTTCTTTTTATTCCAGAAGTTATTAATAATAGAAAAGCCTGAGTTTTGTTGGCTGATCTCTTTATTTTTTTTCTGGTCATTTATTGCAGCTCCATTTATTTCTTCCTCTGATTTCAATTTCTGTTCTTGTTTCATTTTGATTCTAGTTTCCTCAAATATTATGCACATAATTTAAGTAGCAGTATTCAGAAAAAGAAGACCTGGGAGACACCTGTGTAACCTAGAAACTATGAAAGGATGCAAAATGAAGAGAGCACAGAGAATGAGAAAAAAAATACTGACATTTTTATTCTATTTTCTTTCAGTGGTGTATATGGAATGTTGTATTTCTCATGTTATTAAAAAAAAAAAAGTAGATATAGAAAGCGTTCTGAAAATATACTTTGAAAGGATAAAGAAACTGGAAGACTATCCATAAGAAGACAGACTATAAAGATTTAGAGAGAAATTAAAAAGATGATATGCAGTAGGTATATCTAATAATGGATTTCCAGAGAAAGTAATTCAGTACATCCTTTTTCCATACCATAAAGGAAAGATACTACCCCTTTGGACTAGAATTTCTTTCAAGACTTTGTGAAAGTCTATTTATTTATTTAGATTGTCAAATTTTCACAAAGTCGCTGGATAGGTTTAAAAGTAATTAAGAATAAACATCCAGACATTATTCTTAGTGTATTATTAGAGAACTGATTGCTTTATACTGTTCACCTTGAAATATCTTGCTTACACCTCTGGAACAGCTAATATTATCAGTTTCATTGTTAGTAGCTGGACTAGGCCGACCAAGAATGGAAATGTTGGGGTTTCTGTAACTGTACAGACTTTTCCAGGTCCAAGTGAGAAGAGTAAAGTCACCTATTTATTCTTAAATGCAGTAGTTTATTACTTGGAGCACTTGGTTTAAAAAACCATAACATTTTGCATGTCAAATACTGCAAACTAAAAAAGTAGAAAAAAAGAGGCTACTGAAACTAAGACAAGGTTAATAAATCTTTTTAATGCTTGAATAGCTAACAAGGAAGGGCATGCAAGGACAGACTTAGTGATATAATCATTACCAAAAAAGGATTTTGTGTCACCTACTACAGAAGTGTAGAATTTAAAACATTTGAAATTATTGCCTGAACACGAATTTCCTTGGGCCAAAATACCATATTTCTGGTAATTGCTTCATGCATTATCTGCAATCACAAATTATTTCACTCTGCCATTCACATGAAAATGATCCAAGGACTGTTGATGCAAGTTCAAACCTATTTTTTCTCTGAGCTGTCACTTTCAGGTGAATGTTGTAGAACAGTGATTTTAATTGCCAGATTCCCTCAACCAAAGGGGTCCATCTGGCTATGGCACAGAGAATCAGAAAAGAAGTAGCAGAACCCTCTGTTTACAGCTTTTAATGGTTCCTTTACTTCTACAATTAGCACTTTTCATAACTGAAGGTAATCACTTAGTTCTCACATCCCAGTTTTAAGCGTCCCCCATTTTAAGGATCATCAGATCTCACTGCTGGAAGAGGCAGTCATGGAGTTTGACTCACTGAAACCAAGAGTTACTGTATCAGAGAGAAATTGCCACCTACATTGATATAATACTGTTCTCCCTAAAACGACTCTTCAGAGCATCATTTCTGTACAAAACTAAAATGAAACTTCTGTTAATTGCCTAAGCTATCTGAAGTTCCCCAGTAATCTGACAAGCAATTAGCTGCATATTTTCCAGAGGGACACTTGGGGGAGGAAACAATGCGGGAGGAATGAGGTATCCTGTAGAAATGTGAGATTTCAATGACTTGCATTTTCTTGTATTTATGGATATAACCCTACCAATGTAGTTAGAGCTTTTGTTACTGCTTGTGACAAAAGCTTGCATGTACCATAAAGGAGCCAGTCTTTAGACCCCTGTTTGAAGCACTGCCGGGCAGGCAGCCATGGCAGCAAGCTCTGCAGCTGCCTGGGAAGCCAAAGGCTTGGCAAGGCCTTGGCTGTGGACTACTACAGTTACATTATCATCTGTTTCAAGCCAGGTTGGGTGTGTCCATATGAACAGCAGAAGCAGTTTTGGCAAGAGAGCAGATATGGCTACACAGCTCCACTTTTTAAAAAAGCACTTGAGTTATAAATGCTGGAGCTGAAAAACATTGATGGTTTCAGACCATGCATGAAAGACAGCAGAAGGCAGAAGTTATTGAATCCACATGTGAAATGGAAGAAATTGAACCCATTTCTTTGTGAGCTGGTTTGGTTATTACAAAAGTAGTCCACCAGGTAGAGCATGCCACAGACAGGGCTGTAGACATACAGTGACCTGCCAGCCCATGTCCATGATGCAGAGAGAGGGGTTCTGGTAGAACAACCTTCTCACAGAAGGCTCTGTGTGTTCACTACAAAGGCAGCAATAGCTCCAGATGCTCCACATGCTCTTTTGAGAACAGCCCAGTCAAAATCCAGGATTTGTTCCCCATGGACTCAGGTACCAAGGTAAGCATCTTGGCAAAGGAAATCACATTTTGTCTGAAAAATAGTAACGATCTCATTACCAAGAGTTGGAGATTTTCTTTGATTTTGTCTTTTTTCTCCCAATTTGTTCAAAGGAGAAATCAAATGGACAGGTTTAATAATTATAGGCAGTGTGGTTTGGCAAGCTCAGTATCTCTTTCCAAGTGGTAGCAGCTGAATACAGTAGGTAATTCCCAACCTCCTACCCCAGAGCGGGCAATCTCGGTCTTCCCTTGCTGTGTATTTCCTCAACTGCCAAGTACAAAACAAGTATTGAAGGAATGCTGTCAGGTCACATCGAGACCTGAAAATTTAGAATTTCTACCTACCAACATGAACAAGACTGCAGACAACAAAAACCCCTTACTTTTTCCTCTATATTAAAAAAAAAAAAAAAAAAGAGCATGTAAGGTAGCAACCTCTGTATTTCAGAACTGCAGAGGTTCATCTCCTCACAGGTTCACTTGTGCAATTGAGTAAATTGCCAAAGAGAATTTAGGTCTCTCACTGTTGCTAAAGGTGAGGGAATTGGGGGAAAGGGGGGAAGAATACAAAAACGAAAAGTAAATTACATTTTATAAAATCCCTCCATGTTTCAAGCTGGGGAGTTCGATTTAATGTGGTAGATGTTCTTGGAAGTGAGCATTCTGGATTTCATGTGCTTTTTGAGCTTTAATTAAATAATTTGAAAAAGAATACCATATGTGCACAGACTTCTCAAGGGGTAAGCATGTAAATTTCTACGTTGATATTTGCAGACTGTTCAACTCATACCAGCGTGGAAGGAGGCATAGGGATTTTTCATTTCTTCCAAATAAATGCCTGAGCAGTTAGGAAACTAAGTGGGCATCTAGTAATCTTTGTCACATTCTCCAAGGTTCAAGTTCCCCAACAAAGAAGCTACTGCATTACTGAAAAATTTTGCCAGAAAGAAAACACACCTTTATGAGTGTTTTTGTTCTCCCATAGTAATAATAAAAAAACATTAAAGCACACATAATGCAGCAGTCAGTACCTATTCTACCTGTGCAGAAAAAAGCAAAAGGAGCCCAGAAGAACAAAGGGAAGGCATAAATAAGTGCTAACACGGGCACCAGGTGGAGCGGCACAGCCATCTGTACCCTGACTGACTCACTCACCCGGCTTGTTTTTATATACATCAACCACGAGGCAAACTCCCTGTTATGTGTGGCTTTGATAATACGTAATTAGTTGGTGATTTAGCAACCCTCAAAAAAAACCAGGACAGTAATCATGGCAGGGGGAAAGAATGAAAAGGAGCTGAACTAGCCTCTGCAGCAAGCAATTTTTGAACTCTTTGGGTAGTTTGTCAGACTGTAACAATAGAAGTGATTTTGGAAATAGGAGCAGTTGATAAAGTGGCAATGCTGATGATTGACATCCCTCTTCCAAACTAAAGAAATGCTTGTGAATCTGCAGTGTAGAACTCTCTTAAGAAAATATTTTAAAACCTGAGTAACTACTGCAAGCATTGTTTCTCTGATCAGAAGGATGAGGTGAGCAACAGCTACAGAAATGGGGGTACAAGGAGGCAGGAGACAACCAGGCTTGAGGTTTAATTCTGGGAGAAACTCACAGCTCTCTCATCAAAAAGAAAGCTCATCTCTATTCCTCATGATGAATAAGATAAAAAAAAAAAGTATTAAAATTAACAAAAATTATTCCCAGTCTTCACTGCAGCCAGTGTGGAATGTGCCACTAGCATCAACTGATGTAAATATCTGTTCAATTCTGCTATTAAAAAGACAGGAAATATTCTCTGTTAGGAAGAAAGCACTGGAATTATCCTTTGCATTCATTAGAGGTACATATTACAGGGGATACGCATTTATTAAAATATGTAACATAATTGCAGTTTTAGGGAAAGGCTCTGAGGGCTTACAGATATGATCACATTTTTTTAGTTTGTGATCTCTGGGATCACAGACTGGGAAAGAGAGCTTTTACCCAGTCACTTTATCATTCATCTCACCTGCCTCTCTCTGCCACAGAAATTCTTTCCAAAAAAGCTAACCTGAAGGCTCCAATTTAACTTGCTGCTCTGTATTTATGCTTAGGCATCTTCCCTTATGGAAAACTATTTTTGAGCAAGCATTTTATATACAAGTGCAATTTACTATGCAAAACTTTTTGCAGGAGAAATAAGAGCATCATGTTTGTAACCTTAAGGCTCAATATGAGCAGAGTTTTGTGGTTTGTTTTGGGGTTTTTTTTCATCTAAGCTCTACAAAGCAAGAGATCAACTCAAAAATATAAAAATGGTGTTCTGGAGTTGGAGGCAATCCTCGACTTCCAATTATCTCAGATATTATCTCAGAATTTTGCCTTTTTGCCCTCAAAACAATTCCAAATTGTGAGATCTCTAAGTTAGAGATGGTTTTGCATTTAAGATCTCTTAACATTCCAGTGCATTCTAACTTAAATTCAATAGTAAACTCAGCTTAAGAGCTTCAATGTAGAAGTTAAAAGTTTGATAAAAATTATCATAATCAAAAGATCTATCAAGGCAGGCTTCTCTTTTACTGGCTGATTTTAATCTTGAGTTTTCACTTAAATAAAGAAAAAAAGAAAACCTCACACTTTCCTAACTCTGAAGGAACTTCATTAGAATTAAATTTACTGACCAAAAGTTTATTCTCCTTCAGCTACTCTTGCTTAGGCACAAATTCTCCTTACACTTCTTCAGTCACCCGTCTTCACCCGTCTCTCTGGTGTTCTGCACAGTTTTGAAAAAAACTGTATACATACACACACACACACACACACATATATATATATATGTCCACTGGGGAAAAAAAAATTAAGCATTAATTTTACTCTTAATAAAATAGGAAATACACACTGCCTTAAATCTCAAATATTAAATCAGTTGTTTTTATGAGATAAATTTTTATTGTCACCCCAGTTGCACAGACAAGAGCCACGAGTCAATGGTGTAATTGTTTGTTCAAAGGGAGAAGCAAGTGTGTGTGCACTCATGCTAGCTAGAAGGGTGAGAATTGGAGCTGCACAATTTCTTCCACAGGACTGACGGGATGTTGTCTGTTGTCTACCATACCAAATAAAAAGGGGGAAAAAATCAGAACTTTACATTTGAAAATTGGGCACACATGATATCAAATCAGTAGCTTTCAGGTAGGAATCATACTGCCCTTTTGGTCATGTTTTGGTCCCTTTGGCATTTTAACATCTAGCAGTGACTCTTGCAATAAAATCAAGAGGAACAAGAATAATAACGAATTCAGAAAGGGTACTATGAAAATATGAGATTAAAATACAGTTTTGCAAAAAAAGAGCTTATATGCAGATTGCATATAGAATGTAAGATTTCACAGTAGTTTTCAT
>NW_008236217.1:10364402-10404975 GCF_000691975.1 Corvus brachyrhynchos | reverse complement strand
CTGGTTCATTTCCAAGACATAAAGCAAGAACTTCTAAAATGTAGCTGAGGTGATGAGACACACATTTCAGTTTTATTTCTTAATTTTGCTGACAGACAGTATCGACACCACTTGTTGCCAAGTTGTTCCGGAGTTTATTTTTCCCAAACAGCTCCTTTAAAAAAAACTCTTTTGAATGTTGAGAGCACTCCATAGATAATGGCATGGTGCAATCTTGAGACCTCTGCCTCACCAAAGATAATGGCAGTTCCCTCAAAAGCAGTCAGATGTGCTACTGTTATTTAGTGATATGTATCTGTGTGATGCATTTGAGTCTATTAAGGTATATTGGTATATTTGGGATATTTCAAAGCACAGCATTCTTGTGATTTAAAAAGCTTTTTTTCAAATGATACATGATGTGTAAGAGTGTGTTTGAATCCTGTTATACCGAACTGTAAGGCTCATCCTTGAAAGAAAGTACTACAGATCTGGTTGAGGGACATCTGAAAATTCAAACAGGCTTTGACTTCAGGACAGAAGCTTGTACTGCTGGAAAAGGACTGAAATTTAAGATCTTCTAAAAACTCTGGCTATTTGGAATTATGGCACCAGCCAGCAGCATCAGCATTTCATGAATCTTTTCCAAAAGCAGGGAACCTCTGATTTCAAATAGGGTTGTGACCACTTCCATTTCCCTCTTCAACTGTAGTCCTTACCTTTCTTCTGCAAGTGTGAAGGAGTAAGAGAGTTCAGGAGGCAGTTACACTCATTTGTCTTAGTCATCTATTTTTTCTTTTCCTATTTTGTTAGGTAGAAGACACCCAGCTCTTTCTATGCTCTTCAGTTTCCTAGTGCTAAAATGTAGTTTTGTATTTCCAGATGTGCACAAATTTCTCTGAAAAAGATAAGAGCTGGGACAGACAGTTCCTGAAGCTTAGAAGTCATAGATAACATTGCATAAAATTGCTCTTTAATGTGTTTTTGGGGGCATCTGTTTGATCCTGAAAGACCTGAAATTGTCATCTGCAATTTCTGATAACTTCTGCTTATCGGGAGTGTCCTTTTCTAAGACTGTGCTACATATGATGGCACTTGGGAGGTGGGAGTAGGATTTACTCATTACTGAGGAGTAGGATCTGATTAGATAATTGGCTCTGAAATGGTGGTTTCACCATAAAATAACCCAGCTCCGTGCTACATTTCTGTCTAGCTCTGGGAAAATATGCTTTTTGAAATTCCTAGCTAAACAGACACATGCTTTCATAGATCGTCGGAGTTCATAAACAGTGTGGGTTCATCAAGTTGGCAATTTGGTTTCATTCTGATCCAGTGCAGCAGTCAATTTGTTGACTTGTTTTTGATTTGATGTCTGTAATGCTCCACTTTTACTTTCGTGGAATATTAATGCTAGATTGGCTTTGATTTCATGGTTCTATTTTACTTCAAGTTTCTTAACAAAATATATTGAACTGATCCTTCAAATGGGATTTTCAAAAGTGCCTAATCTGCACAATTTTTTCAGTATGCAGCATCATTGCAGAGTATTTGAAGACATGAGCTAGCCAACCCAAAACTCCAACTAGCTCTCAGTGCAGCAAGGAGTTTGCTCAGTACAGCAGTAAGCAGGACAAATACATCATCCAATGGAGTAGGTATTTGCGGGGGAGGGAGGAGGAAAGCTTTGTTTCCTTTTAACTTATTTTTATTTTTTCTTAAGAGTAATTGTTTTTAACAATGTCCAAGACAGAACAGAACTTCCGTGCTGGTATACCATGAGCCACCCAAGGGTGCTTCTGGACGGAGAAGAGGGGTGTTTGCACACCCAGACATCGCTATCTGAAGTGGCAGCTAGAGCCTGCATGCCACCGCACTGCAAGAGGAGACAGAAGGCTGCGCTCACACTCACTGCTTGCAAGGACTTGTTTCTTCCACCTGTCAGAGACCAGTCCTCTAAGTTATATGCCTAACCCTGAGTAGAGCAAATAGTCCCCAGAGCATGCAGAAATGCAAAGGCAATTTCTGTGTTCAGCTGAGGGGTTTCTGATAGGAGGCAGGGATGGCTGAATTGTGAGGAAAACACCTCATGGAATGTTTTGTGCCATTTATTTTCTTCACAGTGAAGGACATGAAAGAGTGATTCAGGTCTGCATACGCAGCTCCCCACCCCACATTCACCTATAACACTGATCACACTGAGTACACTCACTGTGCCAGCGGTGACTGAGTTGACAGCAGGACTGCAATTTCACAAATCTTCACCCTGTGCTTGAACTGCAAGGCAGCCTTGTCTACTCTTCTGCGCTGCGTTTGCAAGCATCCCACAGCTAAAGTGAGGCTAATTCACAGCTCTCAACACCCTCATGCACTCCTGTCTTGACTTGGTATTTTAAAAGATTGAGAAATGTAAATGTTCATGACCTTAAAACTGAATCATCTTTTCAGTCCAGTTGCTCTTTGTCTTTCTTCAGGCTCTAAAGAGATTGGTTAAAGAGATTGCCTCTAAAGAGATTGGTTTTTACTGTATTACTATGCTGAAAAGCTAAGTTAGTGCTGCCACAGGTCACCTTCTTATCAGTTAGTTTTCATCTGGAGTTGTCACTTATCATTCTCAGCTCAGACCAAGCACCCCCTTTTCTGAGTAACAATTACAGAACCACAGAATCATGGAATGGGCAAGGCTGGAAGGGACCACATGGGGTTATCTGGACCAACCTCCCAGCTCAAGCAGGGTCATCCTAGAGCACATGGCATGGGATTGTGTCCAGATGGTTCTTGAATATTTCCAGTGAGGGAGATTCCACAACCTCTCTGGGTGCACAGTCACCTACACCATAACAAAGTTCTTCCTCATGTTCAGGTGGAACTTCCTATGCATCACTTTCTGCCCATTGCCTCCTGTCCTATTGCTGGGCACCACTGAGTAGAGCCTGGCTCCATCCTCTTGGCACCTCCCTTCAGATACTCACAGACATTGATGAGGTCCCCTCTCAGTGTCTCTTCCTGAGGCTGAACAGGCCCAGCTCCCTCAGCCTTTCCTCATAAGAGAGATGCTCCAGTCCCTTAATCATCTTTGTTACCCTCCACTGGAGCTGCTCCAGGAGCTCCACGTCTCTCTTGTCCTGAGGAGCCCAGAGCTGGACAGAGCACTCCAGATGTGCCTCACCAGGGCTGAGCAGAGGGGCAGGATCACCTTCCTTGACCTGGTAACATTCTTATGCTGGTATATTGTTTCTGTAAATCAACCAAATAATATCAGTCTCTGTAGGAAAGCAAATTCACCTGGTAAACAGGACTCACAGTGGTTACCTGATGGAGTTTGTTGTAGGAAACAAGTTCCCATCTCCTTTGCAAATTTCAATCTGGTATGTTCGACTTCACTTTCCTCAAGATCCCATCTTCCCCTGCCTTCCTCTCAACACTTCTTCCCACTGACTTCCCAGGCCTTTTTGCTGCATTTCCTTCCCAGGCTGCCTCCCCTCCCTCTCCAAGAGGCCTTTCCCAAGTATTTGCCATATGCATGGCCCCAGCAGTCAGTGCTGCACCTCTCATAAGTTTGTATTTTTCAGCTCCCACAGTCAAATGATTAGGTGAGAATCTTGGCTAATGGTTTTAAGTAAGTTTCCTAGACCTTGTGGTAGCAAAGAGAAACTTAAAAACATGACTCAAGTGCACCCTAAAGGCTAAGAAACCTAAAGGCAATAAACCACACCCTAAACTTATTTTATTTTTAAAATCTCAGTTTTAAGTTTTTAACCAATCTCAGGCTTTCTCAGGCTTTTCTTGTGATTTGTGAACATCTGGGATTGGCAGTGCTGCAATCTGAGCAAGCAGGTTGGAAAATGTATTCCTACACTGCAGCTGCTCCCTAGGGTCCACTTCCCACTGTTCCCACCAGACTACGTCTCCTGAAATGACCTTCTTCTGAGATGCACCAGGGACTCCACAGCATCACATAATGAACCACTGCATTGCCTGAGTTTCTGCTTCCCCGTTGCTATCTTTGGAAAAGTTAATGACCACGCTGGTTTTTTGAACTATCCCAGTGAGAGTAGTGTTCTTCAGGCAAGCACAGATATCTGGAAGCAGGAAAAAGAGGTGTGATCAAATCCATGTGTTTTCCTTTCCCAGAGGGGTATATTCAGCCTTCACCAGCAAAATTGTCCTCACTTGCTTTCCTTCTGCAAAAGAATGATTCCAGGCACTCCTTCAGCTTGGTAAACATACATAACTAGAGGTTGGACTTTTCCAAGTAATAAGTTTTTGTTTCTTTTGTTGTCATTTCCAAACATAGGAGGCCCAGAATAAAGGTTTGTATAAGATTTGCCCATCAAAGATTATTGATTTCCTGCCTAAAAAACACGGCATTTCACTCCAGCTGCTTACTCTGTTTTTCTTCTGTATCTTATTCTGCTCCCAGATCCCCCTGTCATGCTGGGCAGAAGAGCCTGCCTCCATTATTTAATCTCTAGCCTCGGTAAGTGCTTACATTTTAAAGTTAAATTGATTTTTCCCTCTGTTCTGTGAACACTGTCACTTGGTCTTCTAGCTACACCAGTCCATCCACAACAGCCAACAGAATTTGCAAAGTGCAAAGTACAAAGTATACATTTTATAAGAAGCCTGAAGAATGCTGAATTCTAATGAAGCAAGGCCAATGTAATAAAAAGCACTGAAATTCAGTGCTGATGCTACTAACGTCACTGGTAGACTTAGCCCTGCTGCGATGAGAACTGCAGGGATTACTAAGCATGTCTTCCTTCTTAATAGCTCAATTGATGGTTTCAGTAGTGATGCACAAGTTGCTGCCACGTGCTAGATAAAAATAACTAAATACAGTATGTTCACAACAGTGATGATCAATGTGGGTTATGACAAAGAGTCTTTTAAAGGGAAAACACATTTCCCAACTTTGGTCTACTAAGAGTTAGCTGCTTCATGAAACTTACTTGAAATAGAAAACAACTTTTTTTCATTTGTGCACAGTCTTACTGGTCATGACCCATTACTGGAGGGCAATTGCAAATAATTTATTTATTATTAATTTTTAATATAAATATACCAGAAAAACCAAATCCCTGATATTTCAAGGTAGGGGTTGGAGCTTAAAATCACAGAAGTCTGTGGCTTTTTTTGTTGTTGGGTGAATAAACAAATTACCACAAAACCGGAGGATGCTCCGTTGACAGGAACCCAGAGCTCCTGGGATGGAGTCACAGAGGATAGAAGATGACTTGTGGCATCTCATATTAAAAAAACCTAATTTCTTGGTGTCCAGACAGAAAGGCTGCACCAAAAAAAATCAGACACAAGAGCATATCAGAAAATTTGCAGGTCCTCTGCCTACCAAGGAAATGTCTAAAGTGTGACATACACAGCTCACATTAAGTAATTAATGAAAGACTTGATTATGCTACTGACCTTGTGAAAAAATATGCTTTCTGTCACTGAAAAAAATCAAACTCGTGAAAATTAGCTGCCCCTTCCTTCTACAGATGAACTACAGCGACCTCCTCCTTAACTCTCTGCTTCACTAGATATAAGTGGGGATAGCAGGAAATCATCTTATTACTGTTAGTTGTTGGCTACTGAGAGAAGCTTCAGTAGTAGCTACATGAGGGCATTAAAAGCCTTGAAATGGAAGCAGACAGCTGAGGGAGGGATGGGCTGGGAAGGAAAGTATAGAGAGAAATGAGACTGCAGCCTACTCCGGCTGCTGCTTGATCTGTGAAAATAGTAGAGCCTTTTCTTAATATATGCTTTTAGGATGGGATTGAAACACTCAATAAAAATACACCTGGAGCTAACAGACAGTTAGGTTTTATTGCTGCTTCTTTTTGTCTGTCAGTACTCCTTAGATTAACCACTTTGCTTTAATTTCAGTATTTGAACAAATGGTGCTATTACAAGTTTCTCCTCAGAAGCAGTGAGGTGGTTTGTTTTGGTAGCTGAGTACATTATACCCACAGACTATCCTCTAAGCCCTAAAAAGAATAAAAACCTTTGTACTGTGCTAGATAGTCTGTTAAGTGAAAACTGAAAATTTTAGAGGCAAAACACCTCTTGCAAAACATGACTTCTACCAGTGGCGTTGTTCAACTTCATGAGGAGTTGGGTTTCCCACACAGTGAGCTTCCCACTAATTGAAATCAGTTCAAAAAAAGCACACTGTGAACTCTTACAAAATTTACAGGAATGCAAACCAGTGGATGCCATTACATCCACACAGCCTGAAATGCATGTTAAGATAGACAAGCTCCTCTTCTGCTGAGTTTCCCCAGAGCACTGCTCTCACCTGGTGAAGCATCAGAGCAGCATCATTTTTCTGCTGACTGGCACCAGATGCTGCTGTCCTGCAGGGATGAAAGGGATCAAAGGGAGCTGGTTCTCTAGAGAGCACTGCCAGCTTTCCCAAAGTCTGACAGTGGCAACATATGCTTACATTTTCTGTTTTTTAACTTGTAACTCTTATTCTTGCAACCCCAAGAGAAAGAGGAAGGTGTGAGCTCTCTCTTGCTTAAGCTGAAATGCAGTAGCCATTTTTGGTCTCTCAAACTCTCTGGTAGCTATGCTCCTTTTTCTGTTCAGAAGGCTGCCTTAGAGGAAAGCCAGGTAGTGCCTATATTTGCATGCCAAGGCTGTGATATTGGCAAGATCAAGGCCAAAACTGTGCCCACTTTTTCCCCCGGTAGAAGCTGATTCACCGAGAGCTCTGTTATGTGCTGTGTCTGCTGTGCCACATATTGTGAAGCAAAGCCAACAGCCTGGCTAGGGATCAGTATTGAACAGAGAGATGACACAAATCACTGGGGAACTGAAATGACTCACTGACTTTGCATTCAGCTCCACACCTACAGCTTCATGGTTATTACATTAAAAATAAATTAAAGCGCTTTATATTATCTGCTTTATGAGGTAGTATTAGTGACAGCTACCAGGGTGCTGTGCTTCTGTAAAACCCACACTTTACAAATATTAAATTACACAATTATTTATAAACACAGCAGCTTTGTAAAACAATAGAGATATGGTAAATGTAACTAAACCCATGCACTAAAGTTCAAAAGAGAGAAATAATGAAGATGTCATCCTGTCGTGAAAAATGAGTGACAGATTAATAAATTTTTCCACACATTTCAATATATTTATCATAATCCTTCACTGAGCATTTCTAATTGTGACATGTTTGCATAAGATCCCTTTTTTTAAATTGAGTTTTAGCAAGTGCTTGCTCTCCTAGAAGGATAATAATGCCGGACTGGACCAGTTGTCCACTGGGTGAAATTCATAACGACCACAGTTCTAATGTAGCTGGATGATGAACTTGGTCTTCAACTTTAATATTTTAATCCTTGTGATTAAAGCATAACTATAAATGAAAAGAAGTTAATTCCTAACACTAAAGTTGTCAGCAGGATATTTTCTTCCACTTACTTCTCTAGCAGTAAAATATCACCCATAACTGTGACTGGGAGTTGTTCTTAATGTGTTGAATTGGTTTATCCTAGGGTTTTGGGGTTTTGTTTTGTTTTCTTTTCTTTTAAGATTTCTAACATATTTGTTTTTACTTTGACCTCCACTTAAAATAGCAATAACGCTTTGTTCTTCCTCTTTCCAGAGCTGCTGAGGCTATGTTTTTCCAATTATTTTTTCTGTGTTCTTTGCCTTACATTACTCAGGGATATTTTTCTGCTTTCACTCTACCATGCTTTAGCCTGCTTTTGTTCCTCCAAGTTCCTCAGTCATCTCTCATCCAAGCTAACCTGGATCACTTTGTCTACTGCATATTTTTCATCTCAGTGCTCTACCTACTTTTCAAGAAAAATATGCATGTAAATACGTGTATTCAGAGAGGGAGCCAGAGGCACTTTAGTATTAACCTTTGCCCTTACTAAGAATTAACCATTTAATCCCACTTTAGCGAGGTTTTCTTGTTTTTCAGTCAGGATGGTGCAGCACTTCAGCTCTTCTTCCATGAAAACCTATTATCCTCAGTCATACCTCTAATGAAGGATGAAGAATTTTCTGAAAGGAAAATCCAATTTAAATGCCATCCTGTTCTTTAGTACTAGATTTCTGTTAACTTATTCAAGGACTTGGGTTTTTTTTAATAGAGAAGTTATGATTTATCACATGAAACACAATCTCGATTAAAAATACCTGAATATTATTTCAGTATCTCCAGGTGTCAGCACTCTGATCTTATAACATCCTTTACTTTTGTTCCTTATAAAGAATAGGTTTCAGAAAAATATATCTGCTATTAATTCACGTGGTGAAGATTAAGGCAAATCTTTCGCCATTCGCTCTCCTTAGCTACAGTTCTGCAAAGTTACAGGTTTTCATGCAGGCTTTCTGATTTCACTTTATTGAAGACTGAAGCTTTATTTGGTCTTCTGTATCTCTGGTTATTTGTGTTGCCCAGGTTTCCCACATTTCTGAATTCTCATATTTTTTTCCCTCTTTATTTCCTTCAGTTGAGCAAAACTACCATTTTTTAAGAACTTCTGTTTGCTTAGGAAAAACCACTTGAAGCCTTGCCACTGAGTCTGGGGTGTTTGCTCTTACCATCCTGCTTTTCATTGTACCTATTTCTGTCAAGAATGATTCCAGGTGGCCTTCACACTGATTTCTAATAATTTTCACATTTTAAAGTACCTTTATCTGTAGGAATTTTTTTGCCAGATTTCCTATTACACAAAATACTTTTTTTAAAAAAAGCTAAGTGTTAGGGTGATAATTAATTTCTAATAACTTATTTCTTTGGAACACTCATCAGAGCTTTTTAATGCAAGTGTCTATATTTAGGTTGAAAAATAATTTGATTTTTCTAAAGCACTGAGCTCTCTGGAACCAGATGAAACTGCTCAGCATTTTAAAATCTTTATATTTGGAAGTAAAATTTTGCATACCACTTATTTTTAAAGTCCTGAACCACATCATTTGGAGAAAGAAAACAAACTTTACATGGCACTCCAGATGTCTAAAACAAGCAAATAACATTAACAAAACTAGGTCTCTAACAGCATTTTAGAGATTTTAGAGAAAGCTTGTCTGGTCTGTAAATGCTTTAGGGCCAGCTCATAAGCAAAAACTTTATGAGCAGAAATCTAGAGACACTAAGTGCTAAAGATAAGAAAGCAATTTAAATCTCTTCCGCTGGAAATATTATTAATTACCAACATTTTTACAGTACTGCCATCACCAGCACATACCCAAAGCCCCCAGAAATTATTTAGTGACCTCAGCCTTTCTTTCTTACAGCCCTGTACAGACTGACATACTTTCCACAGAAGCACTTGACTTCAGTTAATGAAGTTATCATTCAATGAAAGACAAAGGCTTGAACAAAGCTTCTGGTTTTGCTATTTTGCTATTTTTCCAGAATCTCACATAAACAAGACTGTTGTAAGAAGAGCATTTGCAAAGCAATTGTAAAGGGCATCATTCTACCACACCAAAATTACTTAGTCTGGAGCCCTCCCTGGCTTTCTTCTTCAGCTTTATTGTCAGTAGCTATGCCAAAAAATCATAAGGCATATGAAAAAAAAGGTCAAAGTGAAACAGTATTTTGGGGTTTGTTTTTAAAATAACTAAAGTCAAAGCAAATTTTTTATTTTAAGTAGATTAAGCATTAAGATTAAGTAGATTAAGTTCAATAGGAATCTCTGAACTGAGTTCTGAGTCACTTCAGCCTAGCTGTCATTGTTCCACAAATTTCACAAGCCAGTAGACTCCTTGACACGTAAAAACCTTTTAGTTCTTTAAGAAATTCTACAGCAAGCCAAAGTTAAGAAGCTGCTTCAGTATTTTACACAACTTATTCCAAGTCATTCTTCTAAAGTCCCTTCCCTTAATAAATCACTTGGATAATTCCAGCTCCGCCATCAAAGATAAGTGCTGTCATGCATAGGTACTAAAGCTGTAGTTTCCCTCTGTTATTCCAAGTAACAGATTAGATAGCAATCTAATGTGATCTATTTCAAACATGGGAAAAAGAGTATTCATTTTCATTCAACAATAGCATGTTCATGTTCATCATCATTATTATTATTATTATCAGTTTGATGGCCTTCTTCCCCAAGAGGCTCTTACCTTCTTGAGACAATTATCTTCTGCTGCTAAAAAGATTAAATATATGGTGAGATGTCATGTTTGAAAACTATATCAAAAGCAATTTTTTTGGTTTTTTAATATTTGCTCAAATGCCAGAGAGTGTTTCCTAACAAAACCATAAAAATCTTTCAGGTAGACTTTGGTACTGAATACACAGATGGGAGCAAGTTCTCAGGGAGGATAAATATTGTGTCTTCATCTAGTCATGAGTGATTTATGCCCTCTAATGTAGCCCAGTTAAATAACCATTTCCTGTTTCCTTAGTTACTATCTGAAGTAGCAAATGATGGCTACTGCAGAAGCAGACGTCATTCTCAACGGTGAGTAAAGTGACAAATGGAATTACGTGGATTGACTAACTCTGAAGATGACACAAAATGGAAATTCCTACCAGAGAAGTGCTTGAAGACACGTTGTCAATAATTTCCTCAATCATTAAAAGAGCAGTGCATTCAGTGCTGGCAAATCTTTTGAGAAGAGATGTAAAGCTTTTCTCAAAAGAGTTCACACAGGCTCGTCCTTGAAGACCTCATCTGGGCTCTCCACTAATGGAAAGACAGACAGACGGGCATGTCACTCACTTTCTCGATCTGCTTGAGCCTATTTATAACCCCATCTTAGTGTGTGTCAAACCACAACAGGATTTTCACCTGCATCCCAAGTCTGTCTCCACAACAGTCAGAACTGGCAGTAGTATCTTCTTCAAAAAGAAACCCCAAACCCTCAGTGAGTGACTTGCTAAGAGCAGATGTGGCATGTTCCACAGGTGGCATGTCACATGGGTTTCTTTGCCCTGCAGTCTCTAACAGACTTGCTGGTTTGTCAATACTTTTCCAGCAGCAGATTTAATGAAAAGTAGATTATTTCATCTTAATTCTACTAAGAAATTAGGAAACGTAGATATTGAAAAGATGAGATTTGGCATCGAAAAATACCTGGAAATAACCACTACTGTAAAGTTGCCTCACATTTGTAACTTCAAAATTCCCACCAGCTGGGAAGTTAAAATACAAGACAAAGGAGGTGAGGGTAGAGAAGAACTAAAAATCTTTTCCTTCTTTGTTTTTAGTCTGTTTGCATCACATGTAGCCAAATCATTTTCTTTTAGGTTAGTCCCAGGTGACAAATTGCTGAGCAACACAGTGTCACCCTTACAAAGAGCAAGCTGCCCTGTCACATTTAGTCAACGTGCTCTTCATATTCTAATGGATTTATATCCATACATTAAAATGGTTTGGGTTTATTCATCACGATTATTGCAAGTGTGGGCTGCCCATTAGTTTGTCTCTTCCAAATTGAACTGCTTAATGGAACATTAAGGTAAAATAGGAATGCCCTGTGGGAAAAGTAGGAGTACTCATGGCCAGTCCAGGCTCCTCTTGCACAGGGGTGGGTACCTGAGGAACCACCTTGCAAGGCAGCCGCAGGTGCTATCCTGCTTTCATTCCCATTGCAGCGGGCTCAGGCCATGCCAAGGTGGTGCCATGTTGGGGTCCCGCTCCCTCGGCGCGGGGGAGCCGCACCGTGCTGTCAGCACTAGAGGGCACTCCGGCATTAGGAAGTGCCGCGCCGCTCCGCAATCCCCGGGGTGATGGAGGCTCCGCCGCTGTGGGACGGGCCGGGTGCCCATCACGTATTTCCCACCGGGAGACCCTAGGCGTGATGAAAGCAATGCTCTCTCCCTGCCCAGCCCAATAAAGGGGACGTGGGGGGTGTCATGCTGCCAGTGAGGAGCTGACCAGGTGATACTGCAACCTTGCCAGCAGAGATAAGCAATAGTCGCCTTAGGCGTGAAGCAGCGTTTGGAAGAAGCCACGTGGCTCTTCCCAAAGGAATGGTTAGTGTAGCACTTCTCAGTCATTGTGCTGGGTTTCTTTCCTCATGGCTTTTCTTTCAATACCCTGGTTTTAAAGAAGCTCAGTTTGCAACTACTCACCCGTCTTGCAGAAAATGCCGCGTCTTTGTGAATGAGCATCTCCACCTCCTCTCCAGCAAGGCAGGGAGAACGGCACATTTCCAGACGATTGCTTTTCCTCAGATGCTAATGAGAAAGCTGTTTAAGAAGTGTACAGCTAATGGGCTAAAATACGAAGGAGGAGAGAGGGCTACTCGACCAGACAGTCACTTTCCAGAAGGGAGAAGAAGACTGTCACTGAGGTTCAAAAAAACAGCCCATGGCTAGAACATGAGAGGAGCCCGTTCCCAGTAAGTTCCGCTATCCTTTTTGTGATGGGAGACTTAAACTGACCTTAAACCATCTCCAGCTGTGCTTTAGGAAGTTTAGCCTTAGTCTAAATGATGTTAATTCTAAAATATTCCCTTCATGACTAATTCATATTTTTCCTTGATATTTAATCTAATTTGCTGCAGGCTAATCCCTTTAGGTTTTGGGCTGTTGACAAACAAAAATGACTAGTCCCTGTACTCCTGTTCCTTCTCTCTGTGGATCTATGGATACTTATTATCTCTTTCAGGTATTTTTTATTTCTTCAACAACTCTTAGAACATAAAAACAGCTGCTACTCTTCCTAGTTAAGGGAGAAGAAGATTCCAGGTGTTCAGAGATGACTGAGGGAGACATTATCAGCAAGTTTTTGTAAATGCTACATTCCGCATACATCTATCTGGATGAAATTATTTTGTGTCTAAGTGCCTTTAATTACCACCTATAGGCTCTAACTGAAATACTTCTCCCTGGTCCTTGCTCTTCTGGGTAATATATCAGGGTATCTTTTTCACTGCTTCTGTTGGCTTTAGTTTAACAGCTATTACATACTTCATTAATATTTTAAGTAACATAATAATAATAAATAATAAACTTAATGCTTAATGTGACCCTTTCAAACGGCAGTAGCTTTGGTTATGATCCTGGACTACAATATTAAACAGATCCTTTGCAGAGAGTTTCTCAGTGATTGATATATATGGAAATTTGCTCAAGAAAAACTGGCATGCTACGGCCACCAAGTTTCTGTTGCCTAAGAAGACAATGTCTCTCTGTCATCCTAGAGCAAGGTTTGTATTCTTTTCTTTTGTTTAGAAAATACTCTGAAAATTCAGACTGCAAAAAGGTGGCTCAGTAGTTTTTGCAGCAAGTGGTATGACAGTCCTAATTTCAGCCCAAGTTTTCATGGGCAGCCTTGGGGAGCTATTTTACCCAACCTGCATCTCTCAATTTCACTTCTATAAACTGAAGATAATGTTCCTTTCCCGCCTGGGAAATACACTGATACTAGTGAGATATTTGGATGCTATAAAAGAAGACCTAGGCAAAGCTTGTGCACAGTCAAATTATGAAAGTCCTGAAAGATAAACAAAATAAATCAGATTTAATATTCTTCAGCTTTTGTTTACCTACCTTCAACACTAGAAATTCCCTGGACTCACTGCTATTCCCTTGTGCTGTCTTCATAAGTGAAGCCTTGAGCTGGTCAGATCACTTAAACTCAGACAAAGCTTTTTCCACAAGCTGCCTCATTGTGGTAGCTGGTTTAGGCACCCCAGCCACAGCAGTGGCTAGAACAAAAACAAAAGAGGTTCTTGGGACATAGATTTCTTTTTGGTTTGGATTAGCATGCACTAAGCAACATATAATCAATGCAAGGAAATTTTTAACCCATTTTGGCTACATTTTAAAGAAGAAATCATTTGGAGGCTAAATTGGAGAATGAGAAACTTCATCTCAACAGGCTGATTTTTGTAATAAAAAACATTCTGCCTTACAGGAGGAGAAAAGGAGAGGCATTCCCACCTGCTGCAGATGATGGCTGCCTGTGTCCTCTAAAGTAATGATCCATCCTACAGGCCAAATTCTTCCAATCTTGGTCTTGGAGGCATCACCTACAGAAAAGTGCCCATATGCTTTAGCATATCTTTTTTAAATGAAAAATTGTTAATTTAAGCATGCTACAGGTATACATGTGAAGCCATAAGGAAAAAAGGAAATCATACAAGCTGAGCTTAATTTCTAAGCCCTTGTCCCACAGGATTACTTAAACACATGAGTCCAAGGTTTTTCAGATAACTGTGGGGCATTTGAGCAGTATAAGGCAAGTCCAGAAAGTAGTGGACCCACTGCTCATGCCCTGCAGAGTCTCAGCGAGTGTGCACGGGGAATGTGAGGGCCTTCCTAAGAACATGTGCGCACTGTGATTGTACAGGTCTGCCAGGTAGAATATCTGGCACTTGCAAAATTGTGCTCATGTATGCCAAAGGGCTGGATCACAGGGCTGGAAATCCCAGGTAAAATACGGAGGTCCTCAGAATCTTCCCAAGCTTTTCATTTGAAGAATTAATAAGAGAAAAAATAATTTTCAGGGAAAAATGTGCATATATCAACCCTGTTATCAAATATTTTATTTTGATTTCTTCAACCCCCCTGGGCAGCAACCAGTTCTAAGTTACAACACTGAACTGGATGGAATTACTCACATATTGGCACGTAAATAGGTGTCTGCAGAATTCTGAGCCTGCTTTAAGATTAAACTTTACTGCCAATGGCAATAAAGATGTAATTAGCATTATTGTAATAATGGCATCATCTTTTGTCTTGTTTTTTCCCAGTCAGGAATTAGAAAAAGGAAATAAAATTATGTCAGTCTGCATGAGAAGAGTGCTAGACCTGCAGAGTTATACAGAGCACTGCAAGCATCTTGCTAGTGCAAACAAGAGCAACTCACCATAAAATTAAGGGAACAAACACTACCCACTCAACAGCATAGAACACAATGTTGTTCTTTATTATATTATTTAAAAGGGGCAGATTTAGTCAGTCATAAATTAATAATTCAGAAGGTGTAAGAAGGCACAGCCAATTAGCTGCAGTAATTTGCATTTTTATGCTCCTTCATTAGTTTTCTAAGGTTCTTCTCTCCTATTATAGCAATGCAAATGCCATCTTCCAAAAGGTGAATAGCCAACCTGTTTATTGTTTGTATGGTAATGAAGCCTTTTCAATTATTGAAAGACCAAACAATTTAATAATTTTTAAGACAAATTTTTGTTGCTACACTATCTCTTCCTTGTGTTGTTTTTCAAGAAACATGCTTTTTAAATGTAATTTATTTTAACCTGAAGCAGGGAGTTTATCAGGCAGCTGATTTTCTGAGGTTCCTAGAATCATGCCTAACTTTAATCATGGGAGTAAATCTCTTGAAGCAAGGTATTAAAATCCTTTCTTAATTTAGAGGCTGACAAATAACTCAGTGTATGATGTCTTTGTTTGCAGCATAGGGTCTCTTTATCCTTTGTGCAGGAATGAATTGAGAAGGGTTTAATATATGAATTTGACCATTAGGGGAACTTCCCTTTCTTATGCCCATGCCCCAGGTATCTGCTGGCACAAACACCTTCAAAAGCTTCCTGCAGCCTGCCCCAGGGATCTCCCTTTTGGTCCTTACTATCTGTGGGCACAGTCTTGCTAAAGTTGACATCTTTAGCTTCTGAGACATATTCCTGAGACCAGCAAGGTTAAAGTCTTCCTGCAGGCATAACTGAAGTCCTGGTCACCAGAGTGCTGCAGGGCAGCTGTGCTTGCTTGGTCTCTGCCTTCCCATGCAGGGCACCAGCAAATCCCACTGGCTTCCCAGAGAGCTGCTCCTAACCTGCAGCTGGCCTGATACGTACTTATTTTTCCATTTTTACTCTGGTATTTTCCTTTCCAAATGCTTTCCATGTGAGGCCATTTCATTTTATTTTTATAATTATTTTATTTTTAATGCGGCCCCTCATTCCAGATGTAGATAGTACATACACACACTCAAACACACGTATAAGCAAAGCAATGCTGAGGCTGCACCTTTATAGAAATGTATCTGAGGCAGAGGGTAACCCAGGAGAACTATATAGCTGTTTCAGAGGGCCAGTGGGTACTAATCTCAAAAAAAAAAAAGGGAAAAAAATTAAAACCTGGAGAATGAAACAAAGATATGGTATGTTTTCTGAGGCAACCTCAGAAGGGACTTGCATGTTCAGGTTACTATGACTGCTATCAGTTGGCTGCAGAAGACAGGAAACCTGCCCTTCTCTGTTTGCATCAGCAGAATGCTTTTCTTTTGGGATATTTGGTCTTTCTAGGGGCAACCTGCAGCAGTGCTTTCTCCTAAGGAACATGGCACCACTCCCCAGCCCACTGAAATCCACTCCATCCTGTTCCCCAGTTGCTTCAGCCTTTCTTTCTTTTAGCAGAGGTGGAGTTCACAAACTGCACAGATTGTCTTGGAAATTTTTGGCAGCAAACAACATACAAGAAGGCACAGATTTTGTCATTTCACTGACAGTGCAGAGAGCAGGCCTATAACACAGAGCAAATGACCAACCATACAAGAAGCAGGGTGTGTTGGTGTGTTTTAAAAGGCTTTCTTCCTTTTTTTTGTTAACTTCTTGGTGAAGGCTGCATGTGAAGGCCAGCCTCCAAATCACTTCAAGCAGGAAGGGCAGGGTGGCAGAGAAATGGATGGCTGAACCAGCTACATGACTCAAAGGCAAGTGACATTATGCCAGTGGGTATAATGAGGTGAAAATGGTGCCAGCAGGCACAACAAGAAAAGAGAAACAAAATGGCTTGAGTTAATATGTAAGTTGAAGTAGAACTGGCTAAAAATAAAATAACCAAAACTTTGCAAACTATACAAATAAAGACATCTGAAAGTATAAAGGAGAATATTTTCTAACCTCATAGTAGTGGCAGGAGTCTCTATCTGTGCCCTTACTCCAGCCCCGTTACCTCTTCCTCCTGCCCCCAAGGCCAGCCCCAGCACATCTCCTGCATGACCCCATGCAAGGGGACAGGGGTGGCCCACAGGCAGGCTGGGGCTGTAGGCTGTAATCCCACAGCAGGACAGAGCCTCCTGACTTGCAGAGTTAATGTCAAGAGCTGCAGTGCTTTGTGCTTTCCTCTTCCTATGTGGACAGAAAAGAGGGTCTCTGAACATGCTTATTTGGAGACAAAAGACCAGATTTTGTGATCTAAGTGAATTTCTGTTCTTTACATCAATCAGAAAAATCAGTCTTTCATTACGTAGTGGAGAACTTAAAGATTTCATATCTTATATGTCTGATATTTAGCTTATAAATTAAAATTATTTGCAAAGCACGTTTTTTAAAAACATCACTAAGACCTTATTGCAGATCATCTCAAAAAAATAACGTGACCATTCATATCTCTGACTGAAATATGTTAGTATTAGAAGGGATCTGTTGACTATTGAATGTGACTTCTTATATCTCACATCTACAGGACTCCCCTAAATGAATTTCTGTATCAAGACCAATAGTGCAGCTAAGCCAGAATAAAAACTGATCATGGTTTCAAATTTTCTCTTCAGACAAAGTCCATTACAGTAAGTTTTTCCAGTGGTCAGTTCCCTTCTCTGAGGTTAATTACTTCAAGGCTAAATTTCCCTAATTCCAGGCAATGAATTTTGCTAATCTTTTCCAGAGAAATTAGAAATGCCTTGGTACCATTTTTCTATTCTTCAGTAACTCAAGAGTTTGAACTGTAGTCCTTCATTTTCAGCATATTTTCCAGCTCTATAAGCTCATCCAGAGTTGCTATCAAACCCTTCTTTCTAAAGAAAACTAAATAAATAATGTTAAAAAAAAAAATTAGAAAAAAGGCCAAAATCCTTTTCCACAGGGTAGGATGAGCAGTGATGAAGTACGATGACAGGCTGCTGGACTCCAGCAGGAGCACATAGGAGGAGCTGTGCAGTACCTCCCTTTCTCCTCTAGCAGAGGCACAAAGCCTCAAACTTCCCTTGCCAAGGGGCTACAGTCTGTGTAGCACTTCCCCTTTTCCCTCACAGTAAATCTTTGCCTGAATAATGCAAGCTCTCTGCTTTTATTCATATTCTCCTCGTTATAGTCCAATGATCGTTTTAGCACTTTGGCCGTGGTGCACCACAGGAGCTCCACGTGTATCTGATTATCCATCATAAAATCAAATCCCTTTCAGTCCCTTTTTCCCAGCATGGAGTCTTTTCCATCCTACAAGTGTGGCTCACACTGTTCTTCACTGCACAGGCTTCCAAAAAAATGACTTGTTCCATTTCATAAAGAAAGTCAGATTGCTCTGTCATTCACCAGCCTTATTTATCATTTAATCCTCCACTAGTTTTAGTGGTATAAGAAAACTTCATGGAGAAAATGTCATGTTTTCTTGTCTCATCAAAAAAGATAATGTCTGAGAGAGATGGACCTCATGAGGGCCAAATCCTCACCATGATCATTCCTTATTTGCAGTTATACCAAAATATACTTACATTATATTTTAAATAAAATTCATAGGTATTAGGTTGATTTTCTATTCCTTTATTTTCTTCACAAAATGTCTTCTGGGATGAGTGAGAGCACAGCCTTTCGAAAAGTTTATTACGTCAACAATACTATCCTGATTGAAAAGAACTTGTAATCTTATCAAAGGATGAGATCAAATTAGTCTGACAAAAATTATTTTTGTGAAACTAATGTTGATGGACATTAATTGTGTTAAAGCAATCTCATCTTGATAGGCCCTTAATTTCCTGGCTTAGTCCTATTATCATTTTTGAATATTGGTACACATTAAATTTTTCCCAACTCGAAATTTGAAAATTCTCATGTTTCAACACTGTGATCACCAAAATAAAATGCCTATGAGGGTCTTTTGCTAGTTCTTTTAAAACTACCAGATGAAAGTTAATTAGACATGCAGATTTTAAAATGTCTAACTTGAACAAACTGCTGTGTAACTGGTTAGAATTAAAAGGACTGCATCATCATGTCATATGACTCTACCATCTGGATTTCCCCAAATGCAGACTCCAAGTGAATGAGATTCTGCCTTTCATGAATTCTTGTCAGTTCTGCTATCATCATACAGTCATGGAGCAATAATACTATCAGGATTCCCAGTACAACTGGGAACTCCTTTCTCTGCCTTTTCATTCTTGGATCTCCTAACCATAGATGTTTGTCTTTAACATTTTGCTTCCACTGTCTACTTCCTAAAATCCAAGAGAGTTGTTACTATGATTGCTCCAGCTTTTTTCACATTTCATTATGATTTAGAGAAATTTTTCATTTTACTTTGACCCATACTGTTCTTTCCTCAAGTCACTGCAACAACATCATTCTGAAGTGTGCAATTTGGGCATCTAGTAAAATGTTATTCAACAATGGACAATTATGTTTCTCATGTTTCTGTTTACATTTTCTCTAGTTGATTGTCTCAATATTATTTTCAGCTTTATTAAATTGTCCTTTTCAACCCCCTGAGAATATGTATTCTTGGCAGAACTCACAATAAATATGTAATCAAGATAAAATCAGTTTCATCTATTTTTTCAGTTCTTTGATTAACTCTTCACTTCGTAAGGTCTTGAATAGAGTTAGGCCCCATTAGAAACAATTTTTGTTCATATAGGAAATTGTTATATATAAAATTTTAAAAATTCAAAGGCTGCCTTAAAATCAGCTACTTATATCACATCTTTCGAACTGATGCCAACCCATAAAAATACTTGTTCTAGCCACATATTGTAGCTCAATGGTTGCAGAGCCAATTTCCTTATTCTCTAGTGTGTTTGTGCATTTCTGGCAGGCCAAAGCTAGCAAATTCTCTTGTGCTTTGATCCTACAGAATCCTTCTCTTTTTTTATCCGTGGCCTGTAATTTGAACTTGATTGAGGCCATTTTAAAACAGAATCTGTCTCATACGGCTGCATGTTTCATTCAACCTTTTCCACACAGACTGTTACAGCCATTAATTTTAACATTACCAGCATGGGAATCTTCTTATTTGTTTTCAGAACATCTAGCTTTATGCTAATTATTGAGAAATTTCCACTGTGTATATAGCACATAATAAATGAAATGCTGTATCTATTAGAATCAACAAGTTGCAATTAATCTATGTTATTTAAATATTTTTAAATTTCACTGTTATGGTTATATTTGCCATAGACAAGGTCAGATAAATTAAACCAGTGTGAAATGCCAGGAAAAGCAGATATTCCCTATTTATTTCTCTACATTTCATATTCTTACAATCCTTCCACAGGTTATAATGAGTATGAAATATGACTGAGTCTAGACAAATGTGTTAAGGTCTTCTATTAGCAAATTTCTTGGTACAACTGTCATTATTTTTTTAAGTTGCTATGGAGACTTACAAGTTTGAGGCATCACTGTTTCAATGATTTTCCATAGCAATACTGCTTTGGCTCCAGTGCACACCCCAAAGCAACCATGAACGTCCTCCAAGATAATTTATGTCCAGTTGAGCACACTAAAATATCTACACAATTTCCTAGAATATGGTAGTAAGCAATAAGATGTGAAAAAGGACTGACCTACTTGATAAACCTATTGTTAGATAGAATAAGTTTCATAATTGAGATTTCAATAAAATAAAAGTTAAAAATACATAGCTGGGAGAAAATAGGAAAGTCAGAGTATTTTGTCAAAATAATATTTTTATTCTTTTCCAGTATTTTAGATTTTAAACCTTAAGACCAGGTCACCCCTGGTAAACCTTAGACTTCTCAGAAGATAAAATACTAGACTTTTTCAGGTATATTTTCTTCCGCTTTATGCTTAAACAGAAATAACTATTTTCCTTTTCCTTTTTAGCTAATTGCTGCTTTATGGAATTGTGGAAGTAATAAATTTTAAGAATTGTGTAGCTCAGTGGCAATAATATCAAATGACAAAATTCTAAACTACCTTTTTATGGACAAAGCTTGTAACTATTATGTGGATGAATGAGGAACTCTCACTCAGGCAGACATGTAAAATATTATGTTCTGAATTTAAAATACTCAGAATCTGATGTGTCTTTCACCAAATGCAGAGAGATATAAGCAGCCAGGAGTAACTAATTTTACACCAGTGGAAGTCAGAGAAAATACAGGAAGTCGCTCCAGGCTGGAAGTGAGGTAGACCTCACCTCCCAGAGGTGCTGGGCAGGGGCAAAATACACTGAAAATTTTGCTTCCCACCATTTATTTTCACTGATGCTTCTCAGCCTTTTGTTGCAGCCTCCATCTGTTTGCATGATGAACCCAAAACAACCTTCTAGAGAAATAAAAGAGAGCAGTTCAAGTGAGAACCAAAAGCAAAGTCAATCAAAGCAATTTTTGCCATTGTAGTGATACTTCAGACCATGGTTGAGTAACTCAAATAACTGATTCATGAAACAAAAAGGCCACAGAAAAGTTACCTCTCCTAAGAAAGAGATCAAGGTTCTCCCTCCACCATTCAGCCCCATGATTTCCACACCCTTGGTGAGCAGCAGCGGAGGACATGCCCTCACACGGACATGCAGCCCTTGACTGGGGTTCTAAAGGAGCAAGAGCAGCCCTGCTCCCTCTTATTTCTCATCATCACTAACATCCACACACCTGGCCTGCCTTCCTGCAGCTCTCACACAACTCAAGGCTACAGCTGGATGTTTTTCACACATCCAGCTTTTCTTTTTTTATCAGTTTACTGAAGTCTATTAATAAAGAGAAGTAATAATAACAATAAAATCCCCTTCCTGTGTTTCTCTTAATCATTTTATTTCACTGTTTGGAAGAAGCACCAGGAGACACCTTCAATTTTTTAAACATGTTCTGGCTTTTTATTTTCCCAATGTTTCACATTGAGGGTTAATTTTGTTTGCAGGTATTTTGCTTGCATTGCTAACATATTTTCCATTAGCATACCCCTTTGTAGGCACATCAGACCACAGGATGCTCATCTAAGAACTTTTTTACAATGAAATTGCTGTGTGGTGTGTATAACTTTGAGTTTTCACCTCAGTAACATTTTGTTAGAAAAAAAAAGAGCATTTTTCTTCAAACAGCTTGGACTCTCTGCATGCTGGAGATACTGGCTTATGGGAAGACTACACTGGGTTGCAAGTCTCTGCATGGGTTTTGAACTAGTGACTAACCAATTGAGTGGCCAAACTGGTTCTGTGGACACAGATGTGTAAGTTAATTAAATTCTGTGACAAGGAAGCAGAACAGCACTTTCATTTATAACCATGTGGAAAAGTCTTATAAATGTATGACATAGGGCTTAACTTTTTCTGAAAACAAGCTTGCATGGAATACCTCTATTGCAATGCAAGGGAGCAAAGATGCAAGACTGCAGCACCTGGTGTAAATGGGCACTGTACAGAGTATGTACAGGACTAGTATACACGGTCATTTCCTCAGTACAGAGTACGCAGGACATGCAGCAAATAAACCAGTGTGGTTTGATACCATAGATCTGACGCTTTTTGGTGTGGAGAATGAAAACAGTCTGTATTTTAAGGTTAAGGGTGGACTTGTTCCCCTAGCTATTTTACTTGTTTATACATGGACATCAAAATGACCAAACTGTGTCAGACCACACATTCATCTATTCTAGTAGCCTAAAAGGGTCCCTTTAAATTCATCAAATCACCCTCTAAAGCTGTGATAACGTGGGAAAATTCTGCTTGCGTAAGTAATGTTTTACTTGGAATAAAAATAGTCTGTGATACATGACAATAATAGCATAGTTGAAGTCTGAAGTATCTATCCATTCAAACACTATTAAGAAGAGAAGAGTGGGCTTTTGCTATTTTTTCAGCCTCTCAAAAGAAAAGAAAAATCAACATAGCTACAATATGTAAAATGGTAATAATAAGAATTGAAAATAATTCTAGCTTTCCAATGAATTTGTTCCTAGCCCAGGATTATAAAAGCCATGTACTTAGAAAGTGGATTGCATTTGCAGTTGAGAAAAAGCATTCCTATCACCATGCAAATCTCTTTGGAGGAATATCCCAGAAATGGACATATGAACACTTATTTCTGTCCAGCAGCTAAAACTCGTACTTTGCAAGGAAATTTTTAATAACTTGTGTGACTCTGAATTAATACAAGCAAGTCAGATGCAGCTGTGAAAAAACACTCTCATACAGAACTGATCTGAGGCTATGAACTATTATAGACTAATTGCACCCATGTGATTGATCCCTATAGGCACAGATGGACTCTCCCCTCCCAGACACTGATATGTGTCCCCAAAGGAAACAGGCATAAATTAAATGAGAATAATCAGCCTGTTTCACAGAAAGCCCAGTGAGACTTCCATGCAAAGGGAAATGTGCCTTTAGAGCTCTAATCCATCTGAGCCATGTATGATTAAGAATCATGAAGAAATGGCTGAAACTCTGGGGTAATGGTATTTGAGTGAAGGTATCACTCTGCTTGCACACCCTGACTTTTGACTATTTAACTGTGTATTTTATGTCTGCATAGTACATTGCAGAAGAACATGTACTGACACTGCCTTTCAGCGAGGAATATAGCTAGGACCAATGAAAAAAAAAATTCTAACTAGCTGCTAGGGTTCATTTTGAATCCATCTACTGAATACGTGGGACCAGATTTCATTACAATTATCTCAGGAGACACCCGAGAGCCACTGGGCTTGGAAATGACGGCTGAGCTCTGCCCAGGGTGAGGGTGTACCCGTGGGCATTCTGCCTTCTCACAGCTGACCTCCACCGGGAGCAAAGCCCACTGCTGACTGACAGCCAAAATGAGACATCAATCACAACGAATTGTGCAGATCTTCAATCCTCCCCTTTCTTACAGGGAAAAAAAAATGAACAAAATTAACATGAAATTACTGAAACTCCACTGAGATGAACAGAATAATTCCAAGCTCAATAAAATTATTCAGAAAGTGGCTTGGGTTTTTTTACCATCTGACATCTTCATATTAAAAGACTGACATCTTCACTTATGTCAATCTTTTGTTCCATTTTGATTTTTCATACAGGAAATCACTTACACAAAAATCAGTATAAATAAAAAAAAAAAAAAATAAGGCTTGCCAAAACCCGCATAGGCTTCTTTTTCAAAACAGGTTTGATATTATTTTTAACTAACAGGATCATCCTTTACAATACCTGTCAAAAGAAACTGTAACTAAGTTCTCCTCTATTTCAGGATCTGTACAGAAGTACTAAATTCTTTCTGTAATGGTTAGACTTGGTTTATCTTTATCCTAGATTCTCTTCACAGGCTAAAAAGATGATGAAATACAGACTTCCTTAAACTAAAAGTGTTGGAAAATGCAGATAGGCATCTAATGACATCCAGATACATAAATCTATGGATAGGATGGATAGGGGAAAGATCCTTTTATTTCAGGTCCAGGTAGCCCTTGATACTGGACCTGACACACAGGGGATCCTGAATAATGTGAGGTGTTTCAGCTCCCTGTGGTGATGCCATGCACTTCGCAGCATTTATTATCAAGGAGTAAGTGGGGAGCCAGAGGCTGCCTCTTTCGCAGAACGAGAACCAAGCGGCCACAGCACCTCAGGACAGGCTCTGTCAAAGGTAGCCATGAAGCAATGCCTGAAGTTGCAACTCACTGTTAGTTCTTTTTCTCAAGTAGATGATCCTTAGACTATAAAAACCTACAGTTTCTGTCAGCTAATGTAGGAAACCCTTTCCTTTAAGTCAGTGGTGTCTGTGCAGTGAAATTTAAAGTCTGGATCCAAACACAGCTGATGACTCACTTGGAAAGCTGCTACAGCCACACATAGCAGCACTTGTAATACCGGCCACCTTCTTTTTTTTGGAAAAAATAATCCCAATATTTTATATACAAAAAAGAAAGCAGATTCTCCTTCATTTATGTTAATAAGTTCTATATTAATTGTTGTCTTTTTCCTGCATAGTGAATTTTATGACTTTAAACTCTAAAGGTGAAAGAGTAAGAAGTTATCCTCGTGCTATGAATATATATTAGATTAAGTGCAAATATAATTCTTACAGTGGATGTGCATTTGGTTTGTATTAATTATACCTCTGTACATCTGCCACCCAGTTAGCTCCCAATATAGCCACACAGCTCCAGCAGCTTTACACAACTGAAAGGAGAAAATAAATCATTGCTCTAATGAGAGTTCAAAATTTCATTAAAGAATTTGCTGGAAGAAATATGAAAATAATTCAATCTGCAACAACTCTGGAATAAAAGAGAATATTTCAGCATGTATTGAAACATGACCTAAAAATTCCAGTAAAGCATTCTTCTTTCTCCTATTATGTGAACTGTAAGAAGTCTCTGTACTCTCTAGAGTAAAAGTAACTTTTCACTCCTGGTAAAATCACAGCATGTGGATTTTTCAGTATGTTCTATTTTATGTTACTGAACCTCAGATTTTTAAATTGTCAGTTTCATTTATAAAACACCAGAATATACTAAAAAAAACGTTTGAAATACCAACATTTATCCTTCAAATATGAGACCTCAAGAGCACTAATTAATATAGATTAATTAGTCAATGTCTCTGACCAAGATCTTATCACTTGAGAGAGTGTGTGTGTTCTAAGATGTTAGTACAGGGTGTTTCTAGTCAGCTTGGCTTGAGGAGAATATAGAGGTGGAGGAAAAGGGAGGGATTTTCTGTGTAAAAAAGAAGAAAACTGATAATGTGCATGATAAATCCACATTTTTGCTGTATTTGTGTGCCGTCAGCTTGCTCTGAGATTCTGAGTTTACACTAACTGATTACAAATAAGCACACAACTGCAGAAGCTCCAGTTTTCCAATTGCTATTGTAAGGAAGTCAATTGTCCTACACATGTAGGGCAGCCCTGGATGTGAGAGATATATTGGCATCTCCACTTGTGACTTTCTGAACACTGCACGATGAACGATGGCTTGGGGAATCACTCCCAGCTGTTTGCTTGTTTTCTTTTGAAAATAGAAGGCGTGTTTGACACTGGTATGTTATCTCTGCAGCATAGCTGCAAAGCAATTCCAAGAAGCAAGATAAATTAATTTTTAAGAGGTAGCACATTCCTCTGTGTGGAACATAGAAGACAAGTCACATTTCAGCTTTAAATTAGCTTACAAAACCTATCTTTTAGTTACAAAAAGTAAGATTTTTAACTACAGAAACACAACAAATTAGGAGGAGGATACAATCACTTCTTAAGGGTTTAAAAAATTGAGAGTATCAGTTTGACTTTTGGTTGTTTTGTCACACGTGTCACATGTGTGATGGGTCATTTCTGGTCATGCAAAGAGGGTAAGAAATACTGCAACCTAACCCTGAACTCAAGGAAAGAAACAATTAAAGCATAATGTGGCTGTACAGTAAACCAAATAATCATATCAAAAATTATCGCAGAATGGAGCAGGGTTCATTCTTTCTAAAATAAGTGCTATTGGTTCACCAGTAACTTCAAATTACTGATATAAACTTGATAACACTAAAAAAGTCCCCCAGTGTTCTGTACAGGATATCCAATTGATTTTATGTTTTCCGTCATTTGTTTAAACAGAGTGGCTTACTTTTGTGCAGATAAGCAGCAGTTTCAGGTGCACAAACAGCAACACATCTGAAAGGAGCCTTATTCTCAAAGGGGTAGCAGCCAGTATGCACTGGACTAGGTCAATATACCCTTTACAAGTTACCTTCTTTTTCAAAAGAATTTTGGTTACATCCTGAGATTATCACAAAGGAAAGAGGGACAGATTCCAAAGTCTTTCAGAAACTGTGAGTTTAAGGAACACAATCAACACATACTTTGTTTGATGTTCACAAAATAAAAACTTGGAGTGCACGACAGAAACTCACTCTCCAAAAAATCAACAAGAGATCTTCAACTATAATGCCAAGAATGTGAAAATCATGCTTTGCTTATGTATAGTTACAGCGAGTGCTTTAGTGAACAAAAGCAACTGCCCAGAAGCCAGCTGTGTACATGTTTTTATCCCTAAAGCAGCTGCTGCATTTGACTATGCCCCTACGAGAGAAAGAGTCTTCTCTCCCACTGGCCACTATATTAAGTAGCTCGCTGTAATTGCTGCACAGCACTTGGCAGGGGCAGGCATGGTAACAGTTAGCATTAATAAAAGTAGAAACTGTTTTCGCAGTTGCATGTCTCACAGTCCCATGTGTGAAACATTCCACATTTCGTGTAGACAAACAGGAAGGACATCTACAGCATGGATGACTGTGGATTGCAACAGAACAAACGCGCGCAGCAAAGAGCGTGTCCATGTGAGCACAGACAGTATCGAAGTTAAGTAATTATGCAGTAAGAAAATATGCAAGTATGATGATTTCAGAAATCACTACTTATTTATTTCATGTTTCAGAGCTCAGTGTGCACTAATAAAAATTAATAACCTCGAGGGGCTCTTTTAATTTAAACATGAATCTCTTAGTGCATGAAAAATAATGTGTCTGTGTGCATGTTTCGATAGATTTTTCCTTACACCTTCATCCGTAGGGAAGGAATGAGTCAGAGCAGCCAGTATATAGCTCTATCTGTACCTGTCTATTCCCAAAATATCACAACAAATATTTAAGGATCTTTTCAAACGACAGAAGTAAAGGTCAGGGTCATAGCAAAGGGCAGTTTGTGGAGGAGGAGATTAGCATTTCTCTAAGTGATTTCTTCTTCCATCTACTTTTTTATATCCTCTATAAACAGTCCTCTCTAATTTCAAACACATTTTTTGAATTCTGCAGCGAAGTCAGTTCTAAAAAGGTATCGTCCAAAATAAATGTTTTTCTTGGCTCATTCATCAGCTATCCTGTCTTTTCTAGTATAGATATGGGTGGAAGAAGGCATCCGTGTGTGTGTGTATATTCTGTATATACACAAATATCAGTGTTGCCCCTATTTAGCATTCTGTACCCACACACTACTTACGCAAAGGTATTGACTGGAGAGCTTTGTTACTAAGATTTTTTTTTTAGTCTCTATTTCATTGAAAAATAATTATTTAATAGATTGATTAAATTAGGTTTTATCTGTTTTATCTGACTAGTAGGCTAATGCCAGCAGAAAGTTCCAGGTGCTCAGCTCCTTTACAAAACAGATCTTTATTTTGCATATCCAAACACAGGGCAGCTCTCCAGCATCCCACACACACACTGAATTCTCCTCTTTTAAGCAGCTGTAAACTGTGTGCTAGGTCGTCTCTGAATTCATACAGACTGCATCCTCATTTCATTTATTTTTAAAGATTGCCTTTAGATCAGAACTTGGTAAATGGCTCGGTGGAAGGGTGACACCTCCACTGCCATCCTCTGCCTTGTCACCATCCAGCAATAACCAGCTGCTTCTAAAACAAAACTAAATGCAGTGTTTCCTAAAGACTGTGGGATAGAGTGTTCATTTCATTTGTGTTTTGGCAAGCAGTTTTCCAGGTTTCAGATGAAATTCCTCAGTAATAGTTTTCTCTCTCTCTCTAAATGTGTGGCCAAAAAGCATAAAGAACTTGATTCTTAATAGTTTTTCAGTTCAGGTCTTCACCTACTATTTCTCAAAATGAAGAGAGACAAGGAAAACAGAACCAGTGATCTGCCAGCAACTCGTAGGCATCTCACACAGGTATCATTTATTCCCATTCAAGCTGCTGCCACCAGCTGCATTCAGCCCCATCCCTGCCTGGCTTCGAGCATGTTGGCACAGCCACTGACAGGCCCTGAGTAAGAGACTAGAGGAGTCAGGGATGCTGAAGAAAAGACTCCAGAAGCCCCAGCCCTGGCCCCGCACTGGCCGTCAGCACTCTTGGGGCAGCAATAATCCACCCACCCCACTGGCACACCTAAATGTAGGGCTGCTCCCCAAACTCATCACTGACAGCACCTGTGCCTCTCCCCTGCCCCAGGAATGTAGGCCATGGCCTGCCTGCTCATGTTTCTGAGGGCTCTTGGTGAATATTTCCTTCAAGCCTCCCCCAGTTTTTAGCCCTGTACTACCTTCAGCAACTGATCAGTGCTGAGCCCATGAAAAGCTCCAAACAGAACAGTGGAGACTCAGCCCAAGAGTGCAAGAAGATTTTTCTCTACCCTTTGGACTGCACGTGTGACAAAGTGTATAAACATGATGAAACAATACCTAGGCTAGAGAAAAAAAAGAAGAGACTATATCAGCTTAAAATGCAGAGTACATGCAGAGTAGCTTGGGAATTTGCTCCTGATTTCAGGCAAAAAGGTAAGAATTCAGGACTTTCTCTCACCACATAGTTTTTGGAGAGAACTAGAAGGGTAACTATAAAGAGGTAGAAGTCAGTTCTGGAAATGAGTTTTTGTGTTGTTTGGCTGACTTTCAAAGGATCTGATCATTTTAATACTGTATGTATTAAACTGTTCTGTTAATGATGTGTTAAGGCAGTCATGGATTTACTAGAGGTTCTAGGCAGATCAAGGCTACATCTTCCCCACTGGGCACACAAAATCTTGGACAGACATCATTTAGCTATCATTTCAATCAAGGAAAACATAGTAACTCCTTTCTAGAGCTAAACTAATTATTAACATTAATTTTCCTTTTGTTACACATAATTTCTGCTAGAAGGATGACTCCAGGAATGTTTCATTGCAAATTTTCCATAGCTTTTTCTTCTTTGGTTGCCTTGGTGTATGGCCCTATACTTATACTATTCTCTATGGCCTGGCAATATAGCCAGAGGCATTTTGAATCACTTCACGTTCAGAAGGAGTGGCCTTTGTGGATGTGGTTTTAGCCCACTGGAAAAATAAAGGCTGAAACATACTTGCTAGCCACAAATTTTGCTGTTCCATTGGAAGAGGATGGGTTTGAGCTTTTGAGCCTGCAACATCACCATTAATAATTTACGGAAGACGACAATCCTGTATCACTCATCAAACAATTTAGGCAAAAAACAAAACAGTAAATTATCTGCAAAGGTGAAGGGACAGATCACAGGCTATTGATGATCTCCTACAGATGTTGTTAGAGAGTCACATGGATACACAGAATGAAAAGGCAAAATAGATTCCTCTTTATTGGTCAAGTTCTTAAGAACTGTGAAGATGGTTAGTTTAATTCTGTGCTCAAGCATGAAATCTGCCTATGCTAGTTATTAGATTAACAGGATTTTTTATTATTTACCTTGAAATATTAAGGAACACATTCTTAGTACCAGAAAAGTCCTTTACAAAGAACAGGACACCAGCACATACGGAAAGCCATGTTTCTCATGTGCATAATTGCAGACTGGCATTTGGGAGAACTGTTTCCTTGTCTCAGGTGTATCACTGCTTATCTGGGTAACCATGGAGAAGTCATTCCCTTGTCTTCTACCACAGCTTCCCCATCAGAAGAGTATGAATAATAATGTCAGGCTTCTTTGGAAAGAACTTTGAAATCTATTGGTGGAGAGCATTGTGTAAGGACAGGGTATTACAGGTAATTTATTTATGGTTTGTTCAGCTGTGTAGATACTAGTCTAAGCTGCCCTACAGCAGTGATCACAACAGACTTTCACTCCTGGCAGTTAAAGTTCTTCTCTTGTGTTCACTGCCCAAACTCTTGTTCCAATTCCCCTGTCTCCTGCAGCTGACAGGTAGAAGATCCATCACAAGTTCTGGCCCATTTTAGAGCTGTCCTCATAAGTCCTGGGTATCCCAGTGTCCAACCTCCACTGGCTTGAGTGCTTCCCTTCTCATTCCCACACTCCATTTTGTGACATAATGTCTCACAAGACCCATCCCTTGTAGTGCCACCTGGGCAGTGATCCCCACTGCACTACCTGCACCATGCCAGCCAAGGAAAGGACCTCCTCCTCCCACTTTCTCAGTCTCTCTGTTGAGGGCTGCCACAGTTTGGTTAAAAAAAAAGGAAAAAAAAAGGAAAAAAAAAATAGCAAAGCACCAAAGTATTTTCTTGTCTGGAAGCACAGCATCTGATAAGGATGTGCATGACTATAAGCTGCTGACAGCAAATTGGATGAATGCTGGTTTGCACACATCTCCAAGCAAGCAGGAACTCTATCAAACTTGGTTCCCCACCCCATGAGGAAAGATTTTCAAAATAAGCAGCATTCTCCAATCCAGTAAGGTTGAAAAGCATCACTGAATTAAAGGGGATGACAGGATGGTTTGCATATTTGACCATTGTTATATGAATTTGACTGGAGAGGAGGAGACCAGCCACCCTAAAAACAATGGCTTCATTAACAATGTGAGAAATCTGCAATGTTAGGATGAAGCCAATCTGGTTTACCTGAAAAATAATATAAATAATGGACAGGATAAGGCCTTGAAATTGCCATAGAAAATACTTTGGGGGGCTCAAAACCTATGTAATAATTAGTCGCAGTTTCATTAGGTTTTCCCCCAAAGTTTTGTCTCCCTTTTCAAGCACTACCATTCATACGATACAGCTTAGTCACTACCAATTGAAAATTAATTATAGGTCTGATCTAAAAATTAAATCTTCCATCCTGTCTTTATTAATTCCCAAGGCAATTCCTTTCACTTCTTTTTTACCATAATCTGTTTTCAGCCCTACATCACCACTGCCTTCAGAACCGTCATTTTACTAACACAGTATTTACATTATTTTGATTCATAATACACCATCACAACAGAGTCATTCTTGGCGGTAGGTCTGTGCTGCCCTCCTCCCTATTTTTTTAAAATCAAAACAATCCTTTACCATAGCAACTTTTCTTGGCTACCTCCTCATTCCAATAACTTGTGAGCAGCACACACTTGACAACACTGATCAGAGCACACTGCCTCTGTGCCAAATTGAAAGGCCACTCCTCTTTGGAGCAGTAAATGCAATCCCAAAGTTACAGGATGAAGCTGTTGCAGGTCTCTCAGAAAGCTCATATTCTTTAGAAAGTTACTGAACATTAAAAGTTGCTTGTGCCAAAATTTCGGAACTTAGAAGTAACCCAAGGGAGCAACTCCTCCCTAAGCCTTTTAATTTATGATAGGAAAGGAAGAGCTATAAAAGCTAACAAACTTTTCATAAAACTGGAAAAGGAAAAAAGTGTTCAACTCCAGAAAGTATCAGACAAGGAACAAAAGGTGCCAAAAGTCATGCTGAACCAACTTCTTCCAACAATACTTAAGTTACTGCCAGTTTGACATTAGATTTCTGGGTACATGTGAAAGCAAGAGCCCACTTATTTAACAAGGGTTGTTATTTTACCTATCTAACCATAACTTTCACAATTACACTTTATGCAAAAATATCACAACATTATATTTTCCTTCAAAGGTTTTCTACATAAATTTCCTCATGACTTAAAGCTATATATATAATATATATATATAAATTATTTCAATATTCACACATGTTTTCATACTGCAAAACTTTTTCAAAGTTAAAGTGCAAGAAAAGGGGCTCTGATTGTTATTGAATGATTTGAAAATGATTGAGAATTATTAATTATATTTGTACTATCAGAATAAGAAACAGCACTGAGAGTCTCAGTAAGCCATTTCATACTTCCATATCAGTACAGTTAAAATAGTTTTCAATTCTTTTTATAGTGAAAAACTAATATTTTTCAATTTATTTTTGGTCAGAAATGCCATCATTAGCCTCTGATTGCAAACCAACAACTTAAAGAAAAAGACTTTACCTGCCATTAGTAGAGTTGGATGAAGATAAAAAATATTCAAGAATGTAACATTTCAGTGTAGCCAAAAACCTGTGGAGATTATTAAAAGTGAGAGATTTTGAAGAGGAAGTAGCTACTATGTAAACATAATAAACAATATCACCACATAAACAGAGAATCCCATAAATTGTATGGCTGTAAAAAGTGGTAGGTTTTTTTTATTGGTATAATCTTAGTGATGCCATGCATTCCCTATTTTTCCTGAAAATGACCAAGCTTTTGTAATTCTTTCAAGGTTCAGTTTCTAGTCTTGTTGCCAGAGATTTGCATGCAGAGATAAGACAAGTGCTGCAGCAGTGGTACAGATATAGTCAAAGGATATGGAGCAGTCATGCTCCTTCTTCTTAGAGCAACCTAGCTCTTACTGCTCAGGTCTACACCTGGAGTATTTGTTCTCTCCAAAGCCATGAAAAACAACAATAGATTCACCTCCACTCCTGAAATGAGCCCTTCTGTCTCTGCTCTTTCTTATAATTTACCAGGGCATCTCTCCTTAGTGTTTTCCTTACTGACTCCAGACTTTGCTCTTTCTAACTCTTCATCACCTCATATGGCAACTTCAGTTGTTCCATGAAACTTGTCAGGCTCTTCATGATGTATCTCCCCAATGCCTTCAAATGCAGCTAATACTGACTGTTCCCCTGGTCCAGGAAAGTTTCTGTTTTCATCTTTACTTCCGCTACTCAGACCCCCGCCAATATGTGTGAGAAAGTGTTTCTGCAAGGCTTGTCAGAAAATTCTCCAGGTCTCATTCTTCAACTTCATTTTCCTACCATAAACATGATCTACATTGGTTAGATTTTTTCTTCTTTGTAGCCCATAAATCCACCTCTGCTACTCCATTTGCATTGCTAATGTAGGGCTGCTTATCCACTCTTCTTTGGCAACCTGCATTCTCTGCTGTTCCTGAAATAGAAAAGATTTCTCCTCTCCTCTACTGTCCTAGGGAAAACCTCCTCATTGCACATAGCTTAACCAAACTAGGATCAAAGTGTTTTGTTAATGACATTATTAACTGGCAATCATGACCAATATCAATAAAAAAACAGATAAACCATAATATTACATAACACGAAGTGCTCATAAATATCAATGAATTTCAAAATTGCCTTCTACAAGTAATCCCAAGAAGGACTGTTACCCCATACACACAACTAAGTACATACTCATGCACACACACATAGAGTGGTGTGTGGATCGCAAGCTCTCCTGGCAGCTCAAATACTTGCAGACACCTCCAGAGGGAGATGGGGATGCTGTCACTTCCTGAGGACCCGTGCTGCACCCTACAATCCACAATGCACCCCCTGCACCTGCTGAAAAAGCACTCCAGAATGGTGGATACGCACACTCTGAGTTGCTGCCCCCCACGCCATCAGGCTCTCAGCTGGCTGCAGACTAAAAAGCAAGTTGTTAGAAGCTCTTTTTAAACTTTCTCAACAGCATCGATCTTATTTTGACTATTTTTTATTCAGCATTGATAATGCATGAATTATTGCAGCAGACTGATGCTTAGGCTATCAGGTCATGGATGCCTCCTCTGCAGTCTACAGAAGTTACATTGTCTGATTTTTCCTCAATTCATTGTTTTGCATTTTGCACCCTTCTCCCTGTAAAATGTGGGAGTTGCAGGGACAATGGCAACAGCCAATTTGGATAGCTGCAAAAAGAGAAACAGGCTTCAATCTATAACCCCAAAACTCTGTGTAAAGACCCAAATCTGTCAAATCTGAAACTTGTTAGAAGAATATAGTGCTTGTCAACATTTTTGTGAACTGTTCCAAAATGTGAATGCTAACTGATTCATTTCAAACTGTTTTAGACATTCCAAGGTTGTTTGGAGTTGTTTTTCTCAGAATGACAATGGAGTATTTTGGAATGAAGCCTGATATATTTTTCATAGGCTGAGAAATTAATAGACTAACTCAGTGAGAGCTCACTTTGTTTTTGGCAAAACTTATTGTGTTTGCATTCTCGATCCCTTTCTTAGTTTGTGTATATTTCTTGTTTCAAACAACCAGTAATATATAGTAATTTGAACTCTGTGTCATGGAAGTGGTTACGTTTTATCAATGCCCTTCAATCAATCCCCAGTTTCATGTTAGTTCCAGCCTCTTCTCTGATCTGAGATACTCTGTATCCTCCCAGACCAGTACCTTTCACAAAAATCAAAGGCTTATGCTTCAGAAAAAAAAAAGTATCTATATTTTACCTTTCCTTGTCTGACATTTTTGTCTGGGAAAAAAAAAATCACCTTAAATCCTAATTAAGAAAGAATTTTATAAATAAGTAAGATATGCCTTTCAGAAATCAAAACTTGCTTGGTAAGCAGCAATTGATTCCAACTTTAATAACAGAAGGTGCTTTAAACCACTAATACTGTTACCAGAAGATTATTTGTGAATCTATTAAAAAAGACCTAAAATTAGGTTTATCCAGAAAACATAAAAGTAATTAGCTATATAATATTCACAGGGACTTAGTTGCAGCACCTCCTGTCTGAATATTTGCATTATATTTCTGTACCTTGCTGATTCACTATTTAATTTCAAGCTCCAGAAGAAAGCTTATCTTCTGTCCTGTATCTTGTTTCCTCTATGTGATGTCCTAAATTGCACTTGAAGCCTTGCTTCAGAATTTTTCTAAAGAAAGTTACTTCATTTGTTTTGGCACTTTCTCTTTGCAATTTTTCCAGTTGTCTTCTTGCTTTCATTATTATTTTTCAAAACATGACTCAAAAGGATTCCATCATGCATTGCAGATGACAAATAGAGATCCTATCCTACCAGATGAACATTTCTGCTGATAGAGAGAAAGTATGACTCATCCTGATTTCTTTCAAAATTGGGCTGCATCAGACCTAAAAAATCAAAATTCATTAGCTATCCCCATGACAAATGCATGTGAAAGATGGTGCTATTGAATTAACTGTGTTTCTTTGGCCTATTGTGTGCTATCTTTCCTTGCACATCTACTTAGAGCTCAGTAGTTCAGATTTAACTCAGTGCCAGTGTTCCTTTGTTGTATTGCATGGCATCTCCACATGGAAAGGACAAGATTTTTTTCCTGCTATTATTCTCATATTCACAATTATAACTTCCTTTATATTGAAATGACCATTTCTCCAGATGCCCTGGAGCCATTCCACAGTCAGGGTACCTCACTGCAGTAGGGCAGACAGGCGACTCCCTGCCCCAGCACGAGTTCACAGACCTGCAGTCTTCATGCACACACAGAAGGGCCCTGCACTGCCAGCTTCTGGCTGCTGAAAAGGGATATCCTGGGAACTCTCAACTTTCTGAGAAGCAGCATTGTTTACCTGAAAATGATCGCTAGGAGTCAAAGAAGGGGTGAAAAATAACAAGCTGCAAAGCTGATCAGAATGTGTGAACCTAAGATTCAAGAGAAGTCCTTTCTTCAGAGTTTTAGTTTTTCTTTTCTCACAGTACAGTTCCTAGGACCCTTCTCCCTCCTTAGTTTCAGCCCATACAAGAGACATGCAAACATTACATTTCTCAGCAGCAGACCCTGGCTCATTCTTCTAGTGACTCCTATCAATGCCCACCACTACCTCTTACATATTCACAGGAAATCCTCTGTTTTCCTCTGTTTATGCTTTCTGTTGTCCCACTGAGCCATGACAACTACACTTAGACCGAGAAAGGCCTCTAAGATAATCTCCCAGACATGGTGTCTGATCTAGTATCTGATCTCCTAGTCTCATTGAATGGGAAGATTTTACTCACCATCTATTCAGCGACATGTTCAGTGTTCCAACTGGTAAAAACGTTTGAAAGGCAGAAAATCTGCCAGAGATCTTTCAAAATTCCTCTCATAAAACAACCTCCATTCACTTGATAGATTGAGATGAGATGCTTTACATGGTCAATATTGTAAGTATGTTTGTGCGCCCTGTTTATGGTTTTATTTCAGTGCAAAGAACAACAGATGAGAACATAATTGAATAGAGAGTTGAAAAGCACCACAGATTAATAGAAAATGGTAAGAACTAAATAATTCAGCTTCTGTAATAGTAAATATGTCTATCCTATTAAAATCCTTAGAAAGAATTAATACAATGATAGATAAGAGCAAACTGATGGATACAATTAATTTGTTCTTTGCAAAGGCTTTTGAAAACCAAATCTCCTACAAGTGGCTCTTAAGAATACTTGGAAATCATTGGAGAGTGCATCTACAACAGAGTTTTAATTCAAATCTTCCCCACTTTCTGTGGTTTGGGTTACAACGTGGAGCTGCCTCAGAATGCCAGGTTTCCTTCCAGACAGAGCTAAATCAGAAGATGCAGGCATAAAGCAGACCTGTGATACTTCAAATGCTACCATGTACTTAAGCTCCAGACTGTATCAGAAGAAATCTAGCTGAGTACAAACTCCCAAAATGCAGGAGGCATATACATGAGGAACTGCCAACTGCTTTGGTCTACAGACTTGCTCACCCTGAGATGTTCTGCTGGCTGATGCAGCCTGAGTCTGGGGCTGACATTCATCCTGTAAAAGTTACTATATCAACTTGTCTGTCCTAAGTTAGGATGTCCCTTTGGGGCAGTAAAAAATCAGCCTCATGTGACTAATCATCTGCCTTTTGGGTGGTAAAACTAAATCCCTCAAAGTAACTATACAGGGAGAACTGACTTGTCCCAGGGAATGTACTGTAAGGAAGCTGGTGGTGGGAAAAGACTAAGGTGGCTCAGCAGACCAGTGGAGTGAAAGGACTTAAAAGTCAGCTAATGGGCACTGGGGCAGATGGTGGGGCTGGAAGAATTTGGAGAGACCCTGGGGTGTGAGGGTCAAACTGAGATGGAGCAGTGGACCTTTCTTGAGGTGTCTGTAAAACAGGAATTTATTGCTGCTTGTCTTTTGGCAAACTCTCACCCCTTTCTCAGCCACAGAACAGAGGAGGAGGAGGAAGAGGAGGAGGGGAAGGAGGCAGGAACTTGTTGTTTATGCAGCAAGCTCTCCTCTTACACACAGTCCTTGTGCCCTTTGGCATAGGCAAAGCTGTTGCTTCTGCTACTGCTGGCTATTTACTACTGTGCATGAGCAGCAAGTTGGCCCTGTCTGTCTTGAATGAGACGCCCAAAGAACAAGGGTCTTCTCTGGTGCACCAGCTTACAAGCTGCCTTGCCAGCTCTCCTGACTGACACAGGCTCCAATGGTGGCTGTTACGACTCCCCTCTGCCTGCAGCCATATCCTCAACAGCCTACAGTTCTAACATTTTGATGAGGCTAATTGCAAGTGTCAGAGATGACAAGTATCCTGAGATAGTTCACTGCAATGAGATCACATCTAGCAGCTAGTCTAAATGATAGAGGCTGAGAAAAATGTATGCAAGGTCAACAAGCATACCAAGTGCCCCTGATACCAGGCTCTTATTCTCATATTAAGAAGTTCCAAAAGTTCTCTAATTGTTATATTTGCATTTCTTTGGAATTTAAACACTTAAAATACATTTCTCTTCACCCATTCTCAGCAAAAAACCCACATTCTCAAGACTGTAGTCTTACCTTGAACATTTCCCTGGTATTTTGCTGCACTTTGGGTGTCACTTACCCGGCAATGCATCCTGGCCAGCAATCTAAAAAGGGAATTCCAGGTAGTGTTTACACTGGCACTTTCCTGCAGTTCTCTCTTTCCCCTCTGATACAGCTTCTCTGTGTGCAGCATCAAATTACCATGTTGTTTTTCTACTGCCATATTGTATTGCAGTCATAAGAATTTGCTATCTACATTTAGGCCTGTTTCAGTATTCCCTCAGAAGCCAATATTAATAATAATCATCATCATACTTTTCAATATTAATTCTCCATAAAAGATTTCACTAACTGCCTACATGTGCGTTGGATCTCAGCCTCGTGACTCTGTGCTTATTCATAGAAAATATTTTACATAAACTCAGTACAGTGTCCCACTGCTTAGAGAGAGAGACAGCAGTTCAAACGGATCTGTGAAAAACAAGAGAATTAACTTGTTTTGATGAGACCAACCAAGAAGCTTGGCTGAATGTGCTACATCAGAATCTCTGGCACATCTCCTCCACTTTGAGGTACTATGACATCAGCTATTTTTTGTTTATTGAATATCTTGATAAACCAAGGTTTATTTCCAGCAGTAGTTATTTCAGTAGGGTTGCTTCAGTAAAAACAAAGGCAGAACTTGCACCTAGTGTGTTGTGTTAGGTTTCTACATGCTCTTTCTCTCTCTTGCTTCCTCTCAATTTTTAATGTCTCCTCTTGCTGCCTTTTCACTGAAGAAGCATAGCCAGTTGCAAGATAGCTTGCTCACATTTGAAAAAGCAAACCTGGCTGCTCTCCAAGATTTCTCATTTTCAGTTACCTGGAACATTGTTTTAAACAGGAACCACATGTATTTACTGGTAGGCAACCCAATAATTTCATTCTCCACAGGAATTTTGGGATGCATACATTAATGGTATAAGCATGGGGGAAAAAAGTTATTCTGAATGAGAAACCTAGTGTTTACAAAAGCAGTGTTTGATACTTCAGGGTGGAATTTGGTTTCATTCCCCAGCATGTTAAATCATAACTAGGCATGTGTGATCTAATACAGCAGAGAGATTTCCTGATTTGTTTTTAATTGCCAGTATACACAGACAGCATTTTCAGCACAAGTTATTTTTACTTGAGATGAAAGAAAATGGGAGCAATAACAAAGCCTTCATGAGAAAATACTTTTCTGTAGCATATCACATTGACTCTGTCTTGCAAAATGTGAGTTTCAAGAAATGTCATGATGCCCAGAAAAGGAAAGTAACTGCCTAAGGTCCCAGATTAAGAAAGGATTCAAGCACAGCTCTAAATTCAATGGGACTTAAATACAGGCTTTTTTTAAGCACCTAATTCAAAGTCTTCATAAACCAGGATGGTTTTTTATATATACATACATATATAGCATATATATTTATTAATCACTGTTCATTGTAATGGATTCACAAATAAGAGAGCCACATGTAATATATACCTAACATGATTCCCATGACATGTTTAAACCTAAGTTTTATTCTGTATTTGCCCTATGGCTGAAGGTAGCTTGTTAGGAAGGGAATTGGCATTTGTTCATTCTCAGCCCTTCATCTGTATTAAAAGATTCACATCCTACTGTAACATTTTCATTTACAACCCCTTCAGGCCAATAAAAAGCATAATCATTTTCCTCCCCAGTAACTTCCTGGACATCAGCTTTAATTTCAGCACACTTTTCTCTTCCTAAACTTTTTTGTCTGGTAACAGCTGGTCAATATATTTCTTCATTATGCCCCTTTTTCCAAAAACAGCCATGCCATGCTCCCAGTAATATACCTTCCTGACACCACCTTTGTCCTAATTGTTTCATCCTTTGTAATTTTATGCACATCCTACTGATGGATGCGGAATGTCTGGGAGGCGTACATTATAGATTGTATTTCCTGCACCAGATTTATCCAGTTTCTGTGCAAAATACATGCTATCTGTAGCAAATCATAAAGTCTAGAAAGCCTTTGAATAGTTTCCAGTATGGTGGACTTTGATACAGAGTTTGTATTTGCAAATAAAATTCTGTTTAATTTCCCCCAGAGCTTTTTCAAAGGTATGTACAAAAACCTCATTTATCCATTTGATCCTGGGAGATAAGCAGCAGTTCTAACATGCTTTAGTGAATGTGTCTGAAATTGTTTCAAAACAATTGTGGACTGTTATCAAACAATTTCTTCAGATAATCCAGAAACAATCAATAAACTCAACGAGTTTTTGATATTCTGGCCAGTCGACAAAGCTATGTGCTGGGACAAGCACCAGATATAGCTGCCTACATGACTGATTACTAATCTCTGTGAAATCTAGATAATTTCTATCTCATTTATGTGTCCTGCTACAACGCGAAGGATTTCAATCCCATTCATTTTCTGTCACTTTACCATCCAGAGCAGCTATTAAAGTTACAAACTGCATTCTCAGGAAGCAGCGTATTTTCTGAGGCTGCCCTTTCAAAAGCCTACTTATTCAAAGTAATTCTGCATACTAACCCATGA
>NW_008236217.1:10360878-10364378 GCF_000691975.1 Corvus brachyrhynchos | reverse complement strand
TCTTTCAGTGCCCTCTCTTCCATGCTTTAGGAGTATTTGAACTCTTCCAGTTCTAGATGTACAAACTCTGGCATATTTGTTAAAAGAAATATTGAGCTGCTAGCATGCTAGGCATGTTAACACTGGATAGAACCTACTAACTGTTGTCATCCTTGTCAAAGACCTTTTTCCTCGCTCAGAGATCAGAGATGATGTTTAAATTAAGGCAAATAAGAAAAATTAAATTTCCATGAAAGTGCTAAAAGATTGTCCCATAGCTTAACCTGATGGGTCAAATACTCTCACTGCTCAAATTCCCAGCAGAGAAAGAAATAATCTTTTACAATTATGAAAAAGGTAACAAAATCATACAGGCCAAAAATATTCTACAAGTAGCACTAGTAATTTTGGTTCCAGTTTCACATAGCTCTTTAGGACATACTTAATTTGTCCAGTTTTCTGAATCAGAGTCTTAATTAATATGTTCTTGATCACCTCTTTTATTCAGTGAAGGAAAATTATTTTAAGACCAAATCAACTGGAGATTGTATCTAAAGAACAAATAAAAGTTATGAAATTGAGTGATTGGTGAAAAACATGCCTCTAAACTTTAAATAATTTTAGAAACACATGCTAATAGATAATTATTATTTAAATATTACATTACCTAAAACCCCCCACCCCCTTCCTACCTTCCCCTCAGGTTAGCCACCATTAGTGTAATTGGCTGATTTTCTAAATGCATTGTCCTTATGAGGAATCTTAAGGCAGATGGTCTGAAGAGCATGAGTGGCTCTCCAAATAATTTCAAGGGAGGGTCTCCATAAACACAGAGTAGCACAGGATGAAGCTCGGTGACTTCTGTACCAGAGACTGACAAATGCAAACTCAGTGGGGAGAGAAGGTGGCTGCTGCAGGGACTGACTAAGGAACCAGGAACTCCCAAGGACCCATGAAGTAAGGACAAAAAGCATGGGAATCCAGAGGAAGTATTTAGTCCAGGCAGGAAGCTGAGGTGGTCCTTGCAACCTGATTGTTACTGAATCATCAAACTTCAGGCTGAAAGCCTTCTGTGCAGCCTCTTCAGGCCTGATGAGAGTGTTGTGCTTTCTCCCTCTTCTGTGACAGGGACAAGTTACATCTCCTCCTCTTTACTATGTATAAAGAAAATGTTGAGGAACAGTGTAAAAATCTCAGAGCAGTTATTTTGGTTCTTTTGTTCATGATAGCTGATGTCTGTCAGGGCCCTGATTGCACTCAGGGACTCTGCAGCCTATCTCCTGCTCCATCCCTGGGGCTTGGCTGCCTGTACCTAAGGACAGCTACCTTTTGGTGCAGTGGTGTCACTTTGGTCAGACTCTTGGGAAAGAGCTGGGAGAGGCCTCCATGGGGCCTCCATTCCTTGCCTTGTAAGATGCCTTCAGGCTTAGGCCCTTGCTTCTAGTCATTGCTTTAGAGTGGTCTGTTTTACGAATATTTGTGCCTAGATCCCAAAATCCTCTTCTCAAAACTGAAGACAGCTAAAACACCCAATAGATCCTTCTGCCTACTTTTAAGACAAATCTCCAGGCACAGTAGCTCGATTAAGGAGAACACTCAGACTGAGGGCTCATCTCCACGTGAAAGGAGAATTTCTTGACCTCTAGCTAGTGGTTAATTGAAATCCCTTCAAATGAAACTCAAAGCATTTCTGTCCATGGAGAAAGGTGTGGCAAGACATAAGGGTAGACACCATACCTCTTGGAGTCATGAGGGAGAAAGGAGACCATAAAAGCAAGAACCTCTCAGGTTTCACATTATCCAAAACGTAAGTCAATATATATTTTTATTCGTTGGCAGGGTATTACATGTGTGGTAGACACAAACACAGACACAATACCTGTTTGTGTAACAGCCCACTCAAAGCTGAGTAGCTACCTCTCAACATGCACACTCCCCTCACCCCCATTTTCCATCCCTTTGATCCCTGAAAATATTTACTTTACACTGAAAGCCAAAACCTTCTACCCAACTAAACTAACAGCTGCTCAAACTTCTGAAAAACAGCTCCTAAGTATTTTTCTACCAAAAAAAAAAAAAAAAAAAAGCCCAACCTGATCTGTTTGGTAAGAATTATTCTCTATAAACTTGTTGTCTCTGTTTATGGACCTGTTCCCTTCTGGAAATATAGGTTGCATCTGCTTCCTTGGTTGTAAAGGGCTTCTGTGATGAATCATTCCAATATACGCCTGTCCCACATACGAACTGCCTTGCAGAGATGTATCAAAAATTGGCTTAACAGTTTGGAGCAGCAGCTACAAGCTTGGGTCTGACTGGGAGTTTCTCAACACTTTATACTTTGGCCTGTGTTGTAAATTTTGTTGTTTGAAAGTATATTTTTGAACTACTACAGTGAAAAGGAACAGAAAAAGGAAAAAGCAATCACTTAAATATGTGAAATGGCACATTTAAGTTAGCAAACTGGCTCCAAATAACTAAGAGTAAAATGAGGGTGGTCAGTGCATTCTGAGCATAAATACCCATGTCCATCAAACTGTCTTAGGCCCGGGTGCCTGAAAACAAGAAAGTGTTAGCTCAATATGCAAAAAAAAAAAATAATAATATCCCTGAAATGGCTGAGAGACTGACTAAAAGCCTCTACATTTTGCAGTAGACAAAAAGGAGAAGAAAACAAAAATGTATCAGGAAACATGGAGGAGAATTGGCACAAGGGGTGGTTTTTTTGGTGGTTACAACAGAATTCCCACTACCAGTTTACACTTCGAATTTACTAACATGAATATAAAGCATTCATGCAGTTTCATCTGCCATGTACACCATGTGTCTGTGCTGTCAATTTTGTCTCCGGCAGGGATTAGACTGGGACACCTCCACAAGCAGCACTGTTCTCTCACTCACACAAAGCGGCATGCAGTTTACTATCAATAGTCAATCAAACCATGTTTTACCCCTATTTATCACAGCATGGTTCAGCCAGGAATTGCAGGTTTCAACAAAAATGAATAATTTTACCAGCAAGCAATACAAACTTGAGATGCCCTTCACCGGTCCCAAAATATCTTGTTTTCCTGGACCACATCCATACCCTGTATGTCAATGGTAGCTGTAGTCTAGCTGAAGTGACTCAGATTCAAAGCACGAAGTGGGGGGTTTAACAGAGGAATTTATACTGAGCCTCCGATTACTTCATTTTCACATAAACTTGCGGCATTCTGGGTGTAGCTCGGAGCCAGCTCTGATCGCGTTCGCGGCACCGCGCTCCCTAACACAACCCGGGGGACACAGCAGGGCATTACCCCGCGCTTCGAGACACTTTGCTACGAGGAGCCTAGTAAATTCCAGCGGGGCTGGTGGAAAAATCCCGAAGTTGCTGGCTCGCCGGGCAGGCGGGGCTCGGCTTCCCACCCAGCTAAACAAACGGCTGATAAGGCGGCGCGGGCGGCAGCGCGGAGCTCGGAGCGGGGCCGCGCTTTCCCAAGGTCAGCTATTTAGGGACAGTAACAGGAACACGCGGCGGCGGC
>NW_008236217.1:10347335-10360781 GCF_000691975.1 Corvus brachyrhynchos | reverse complement strand
TGACCCCGCCTGCCCAGCGCCTGCCTGCAGCCTGAGGGATGGGCCCGCCGAGGCCTCTCTGCCCTCAGGGTGCCCTCAGTCCGGTGTCTCCACAGTTTTCCTGATGGTCCCATGTCTTCTTTCTTGTGAAGAAATGGTGGGTTTAGATGAATTTTCACAAGCACAGTAGTTGGCTTCAAAGAAGATGGACAATCTGGTTAAATACCCTGACGCTGTGTCCTTTTTTATCGCAGTAGGTCTATTGTACTAAATGTTACGGGTTTGTGACCCCCCCCCCTACATCCCATGCACACTGTGCCTTTACTCCCATGTGGGGTGTACTTGGAGTTCCTGCTAGTCCAATGTCCCATAAGTTACACTGGCATCCCTGGCCCTCAAATCACAGGGGCTTCAACTGTATTATACCAACAGTTTGTCTTTGTGGTAGGGGAAGCCCCTCCATGGTACTGAGCAAACATATGCTCAAACTCAAATGTGAGTAATTCTTCATAACAAGAAAAACTTTGCACTTCCTGGTGAATGGGACAAGCGGAGTGCTTAAATACACTCGTTTCAAAGAACTCTGCCTAATCTTCTGAATAAATAATTTCAGAGAATAAGAGCAGTAACAATCTATTCATTTTAGTATCAGAATAGCAAGAATATATTTTAAACCAACTATTTTTTCTGTCCCAGGAAACGGCCTGCCTACCTCCTTTTTTAAATACTATTTTTATACTCCTGGTGGCCTGGATTCAGGATGGAGTTAATATTTTTCTCCATGACGCAGTAGGCAGAACATGCTGAAACTTTATGAATCCAGAAGAGTATTCTCTATGATAAACAAAAACAAACTAAAAAAAAAATCTCTTAAGAACTCTGCAACTCATATGGCTTTTACCATCTGGCACACAGTCCTGGCACACTGTAAACCTTTGCAAGTGGTATCTCCTTTACAGACCCTAATACATAAAACCCATATGCCAGTGGCCTGTAGAGGCCACCCCCTCAAGTTGCCGTCATCACGTTATCGCGGTGTGAGATCTTCTAGGAAGCCAAAGCTTTTATGGTATTTCAGATGGTAAAAAAAAGTCCCTTGCCTCCAAACTGTAACAGTATGGACATTGACAGTGAAGCAACTTTCAGTCATGATGCCTTTCTTTAGAAATGTCACCAATCACACTCAACACAGAGAGCTGGGAGTTGAGCAAAGGCAAAACTTGAGAGGGGGATTGAATGTTGAGTGCTTTAAAGATAATTCCAGGGTTATCTCTGGAAAAAATTAAAACAACTCACATTGAGACATTTAGTAATACAAGATACTGAGGTTACATTTGATGAATACCAACCCTAATGACAAATATACTCTGTGTAAATCTGAGCTCCATGACTTTTGGCAAGGATATTTGCCAACAGCTCAAAAGTCCTGGCACAGAATATCCACATGCCCATAAATTTCTGCAGGCACAAATACATCTGTTAAATCATTCCTTCATGCTTCCCTTCAATATATAAAATCCTAAGTGTTGAGCACTTCATCACCAAGCTGTCATAGGCCATCCCTGACCTCCCCAGCACAAAGGGATTGGAGCTCTGAGAGAGCTCAGAGTAGGTTCCCTGGAGCAGTATGTCTTCATCCCCAGCAACTGAAAGGATACGGGAAAGCAGAAGGCCCTTAAAAAGTTAGATTACTCTGAATGAGGGCTGTCCTCATGGATTACTACTAGATTTTGATGCCAGAAGGCATAATCAGGTCTAACCCTATGAATAATACACACGTGGTAATGGATCCAGCCTACCTCCTCTCTATAGTCAGGATCTTTTTGATCTGCTAAAATGAGGCTAATGAAAATAAGGGATGTCTACATCTTCCCCAGACATTGTTTGCTTTCTCTGAGGAGCTGTCACCATTTCTTACCTGAAGTGGGGAAGCAGTAGAATTGTAGTAGGATAAACACAAATTGTTTAATCATTTGCTTTATACATAGAGACATTTTTCTCAAATGTTGAGGTCACACAGCAGCTCTTTCTTACGGCATCACTGATGAAGGAGCATCCTGTTAGATTGCTGATGCTGCTTCTGGATTATCATAGAAGGTGGTTGTTGAACAAGGGGACTTTATGCAAAACATCAGCCTACTATCTGTACACACACAGAGGGATGCACAGATTAAGGAGCATATTTAGGGTGAAGCATAATAAGAAAACAAGAATCCAGTCTGGAAAACCAGTGTTTCTTCTGCACTCATACATCCACTTAAAATCTGCAATTAGTTACATTTTTGTTCTTAGATAATTAGACAACCTGATCTCTCCTTTGTATAAATATAAAACATTATTAGAATTCCTACCCTGATAATACCAGCAGCAACTTCCATAGCCATTCATGGCTCTTTTCTTTGACTAAGGGCTGTACCAAGAGAAGTGAAAGAAAGCCACTTCTTCAAGTGAAATCAAGTGACTTTCATCCCAAAGTGCATTCTTCATTGCTCACAATTTTCAAGTACAGAAACTCTACCAACATTTTGGTATTGTAATATTTTTATTGAAAGGATTAAGAGATTTTTAAATAGATAAAGCAATTTTTAATTTGATAGAACACTAACATTTGTCTGGTCGCAAATGTAATACTAGAGCAATAATAAAAGACTTAGAGTATGATTATGGGATATTACTCTTATAAGCTCAAATTAATAATTGTTAATCTATTATAATAATTGATTCTTCTTACCATAGCAGCCACAGCCTCTGTCATAGCTTTCTCTGTAGTAAGTACTGTACCAGAGAAAAAAAGTGGGAAAAATAATCCTTTCTCCAAAGCCTTTAAATTTAAGGTTACATACAGCAAGTCCGTTGTAGTAGGGGGTTATGAACAGGGAAGTTCAAGAAACAGTAAAGCCAGTTTGATCAACATGATGGATTGACAGCCTTTGACAGAATCTGTCTGCTTTCAAGGATTTGCAGAAAATTTTGCCCAGAGACTTTTAAGGAAATGTCTACAGGCAGATGACATGGTAAATTTGCACAGGTTCACAGGGAGAACCCATGGCCTTCTCACTATGTGAAAAGCGAGCTTGGAAAGGCATATTCCAAAATGTTGACAGGTGGATGATAAATGCTAGAATCTTAATGTGACAGGAAGCAGAGGCAAGATTTTAAGCCTGATCTAAAGAAATGAGTGGGAGAAATGATACGGGAGGAAGCCTGAGTGGGAAGAGCAGGACACTGCTCTGTAGGGTTGAAGAACAGGGAGGCCATGTGTTGATGCACAGGAACAGATGGGTCTGTCAAAGACAAGAAAGAGAAAACCAGTCTTTGCAGCAGAATTTTCAATTAATCTCCTTCCTTTTGTCAACCTTAGAGGGGGATAAAAGGAAGAAATAAATAATAGTAAATATTAAAAACAAGAATAGTTTTGAGATGTAGCAGGTGTCTGACAGGGTAAAAGAAATGGCATATTCAGAGGGAGTGTAGTGGAGAAATTGGTGGGTTTAGGCACAGCACTACAGCACAGCTGCAGAGAAGCCTGAGTGATATCAGAGGCATGTGTGATGTTGAAGCAAATGGTGCTACTTATTGTCTAGGAAAGACATTCTGGGTAAGGATGGAGAATTACCTCTGAGCCTGAATATGAGTAGGTTTTAAGAGGTTTTATTGGGAGCATGATAAGTAGAATGTCTTTTGCTCTTAAGCGTTGACTATGAGTTTTAATATAAATAGGAAAATATATGTATCAGTGTAAGTCTTGACAGTAATATCTATCACTGATATAAAGAGCAGCACCATGGTAAAGTGACTGATTGAAAACGGGGATTATAACTGAGGAAGTAAGAGAAGGTAAATATGGTTCTGGAACTTATGTTCAACAGATGTAGAAGAAACTACAGTGAAAAAATGTTCTATATGTCCCCTGTCATTAAACAAGCAAGAAAAGTGAATAAAAGCCCGAGTCAGAGTTGGCTGAGAAATTTCATATCATCAGCATTTTTATTGAAGTGAGGAAACCAAAGCCTGTTCATATCATATTTTTTAGACATCTTGTTGAAGACAAGTTTCGTGATGAATTTAAGCTGATCTAAAAACAGCCTGATGCTGAGATGCGTGGTCCAGCTTTCACCACATTTCTGCTGCTTCATTTCTATTACCAAGGTAAATCAATTTAAAGTTAACCCTGGAAGAATATCATGAGTTTTAAGCAACATCAATGCATTGATCTGACCTCCCTGAGACTGAACAAGTCACTGTAGCAAGGGAGTGGACAGAAACAATCAGTTCTGGGTGGGATGGAGAGGGAAAAGACAGGACTGCTCTTTTCCAGGGCAACAGTATTAGATCAATTTTAAAACAGCGGTACAGAATTCAAAGCTGGTGTCAACTTTAGGTGCTCTGAATGATGATTAGGAGTATCTAGATTTCCTAGGCTTTGTGCATTTCTGTCCTCTCTTCAACAGTATTACAGTAAAGGAAAACAAATTTCAATATAAAAGACCGATGATAAAAAAAATGACATATCCCATAAATGGCAATTTTTCATGGAAATTTTCTTTTCCATAGATTTTCTTCCACATTTTTCATTCATTTCAGTCCTTACATTCCACAGAAATGCATACTTACTTTACATTGATTTCATAGTTCAGATTGTTGGGGATTCAAAGGCTGTAGCAAATTTTCACTTTTGAGTAATTTGTCTATCCTTACTGTATTTTGAGATTTAGAAAAATGCAGTATCTTATTCTGAACAATAGAATTTTCTTTCTGTTTTTTCAAAGTATCATAAAATATTTAAGAAGTTGTTAATATCTTGTGTATTCTGGTTTATGTTTCATCATTGGTGTTTTTACCCATAAATAACTTTGAGTGTGTGCCTAATACAGTGATCATGCAAAAAAAACAAGAGACAAAAACAAACCAACCAAAAAAGAAAAAAAAAAAACAAAAACATGTGAGGATATTGTTGCAAAAACTCAACAATTATTCAATCACCCACATTAAAAAAAATACACAAATACAGCCCCAGCAAGTATTTTCTGGGTATATTTAGCAATTAAAATTTGGGGCATTCAATGTTTACTGAACTTAAAAACTGGAGGCTTGAGCTCACAGAAATAGACTTTAGACCACTCATTTTATTAATACCCGCTTGCATGCTCATCCTATCAGGTAACATGAATAATGTGTGACTTATAATGCTTACTCAATTAAGCATACCAGCTCATAGTTTAAATATCTAATAATGATACTTGAGCAAATTATAATTGAATTTAAAAATGCATTGAATGCACTCCCATTGTGGATAATTTGGGGAGGGCGCTCTTATTTGTTTTGGATAAATCTCAAGAACAACAAATTACATTTTTCATTTGAATTAAATGTTTATTTCCATCAAAATGACACAGAGCTGGTTTTAGTTATATCCATAGGTGCCAGTGAGAAACAGCATTGTACTTTTAAACATATTTTATCAGCTTTGATTTTCTGTCTAATCTTAATTCCTTTTCCTCTTCTTTTCCCCCCTCATTTACTGCTACATTTCTATTTTTAACTATTGGGATCTGAAGTATGTTGCCCATAGTTTGCATTTTGATTTTATACCAACATGCTGTTTTTTGTATCTTTCATTTGACGTGTCTTAAACCTATGAAGGTTTCATGAGAACCATGACATCATAAAAAAGTAATCTGAATTTAATACTAGGAAACCAAGTGGGGAAAAAACTTAAGAAAAGTAAACAAGGGCTTCTATTGCAGTAATTGCCATGAAAAGTTTGCAACATACCCATTCTTAATGAAACAATATACTGAACAATCTTTTAATGACACAAGTGTACACAATATCTTTCCTATTTTAGGAATCCACACAACATCTAAAAAAAAAGATGTTCAGAAATCAAAGAGATTATGTAACTCTAAAGTACTCAATTATAAAGGAAGACAAAATAAAAAGTGCGGAAACAATTCAAACTTACAACAAAATTTATTAAAGCAATTAATATATTCAAGACAGTACAAGCAACATTGTTGTGAATTCTGAACAGAATGAGAACTATTAAAAAGCAAAACCAAAAAGGCAAGATCATTCTTGTCATGAGCTGAAACCACTCATAGATGCATCTCTGGCTTTGCCTTTGCTGTTGTGATTCTTTTAGTGGTTCCGGTGGTACAAGGGAGACTGTTAGACATCAGCTTATAACTTCTGCCCTGTTTTCTTTGGGAGCCTAGCATATTTCAGAATATCCTGTACCCCATTTTAAGAGGCCCATATTAATCCTTAAAGGCCTCTGGTTCAGGAAAGTTAACTTTAAGCATGTGCTTAATCACTTTCCAGAATCAAAACCTAGAAAATCAACTTTTTAAGTGCAATTTTTAATAGATATTGTTGGCAGAGCAATTTTTATCGTATTAGTAGAATCAATCCACCTTGATGCCCTTATCCTTTTTAATAATTTATATTCTCATCTGGCATTTTTACAATCCTACATTAAACATGAAGATTTCCTATTGGAGGTGTAAAATAGCCCTTCTGAAAGACATGGGAGGGAAACACCCCAACATTATGTTAGCTAAAACTATGCTGATTCTGCTTTGACATTCACCAAAGATAATGAGATACAGTTACCTACTTATTTCTTGTCACTTTTGTTATTACTGAGGTTGAAGTACTTTTTCCTCCTATAAATCTTCACGTGTGTATTTACATGAAATCAATAGCTAAAAAAAAATCCCAAACCTAAGCCTTTTTATTTTCAAAGGACATTCACTTTTATGTAATGCTCCTGATATGATTCTTGGGGCTTTCCTGTGCAGGGCCAGCAGTTGTGTGTCCCTTCCAACTCAGAATATTCTTTGATTCTGTACTACTTGACCCACTTTATTCAACCAGGATGATCTATCTATCAGTAGAATTAGCTTTATTTCCTAGAAATTATGATAAATGCTAGGATATTGAATAGCTATCCCATGATAAGGGATGTTGTTTAATCACTGTCTGTATTACTTGAAAAAAAAAGAAGTTCACCCAAATATAAAGTAATCTGATAAAATCATCTCACTGGTCTCTGAGATTCTGATCAATTTATTATTCTTAATCCTTCAAATTTTAAGAAAAATTACATCCTTTCAACAATACATAAGGAATATACTTCTCTTTTTACAGAAATTCCTTCCCATCAAACTCTGTAAAAAGCAGCAAATCATTATACCCCATCCAGAGCATCTGTTGCTAAATTTGGCTCTTTTGCTACTTACTCAAATGTGAGGAATATTTCTAGAGGACTACATTTTGTAGAATTGACATGCCAAAAGTTCACTGACCACACTGTCTTCATAATAGCTTTGTTTGCTAGTTAGTTGTTTCTGAGTGCACTTATTCAAAAGGATTTTGAAGCTGCTGATGTGTTGTATTTGGTTCTTTTGAAATGCTGAAAACAGTGTCTTATTATGTTTAGATTTTAGCTTACATTTGTAACCAGTTCTAATTGTTTCATTTACTCATGCTCTTTTAAGGTGGACGGCAGAAAAAAATCCTCTCTTTTCAAATTATTTGAAGATTATCCTTCAGTCAACCGTCATTACATTGAGTTAGTAAATAAATAGCTTTTTCATTGAAACTAAAATTACAGCTGTCAGGTTAATGTACCCAGATGAAACTTAAAGAGGTCAGGGCTTGGCCAAAGTTTCCCTGCACAGCCTGGGACAGAACTCTTCATCTTCTTGCACTTAAGTTTACCTGTTGTAAAATGGAAAAATGTAGCTCGTGTCTTCGTCCCCACCTTTTTGCATTACTGCAATTTTATGCAATGAGAATCAAGAGCTTTCACTAATTATATAATAAGAACCATAATTTGTGAACAAATGTAACAGATTCATGATTTTAAGAATTAGGGTAGTACCACTGAGACGCTCTCTATGTGGCCTGTCTTTTCGGGGTCCTTAGGATTAGTCCCAAGGTATGAAGACTACTGTGGTATATTTGCAATTAGATGCTAATAAATTGCCTCCTTGCTTCCATTTTCAAGAAAGACTTAGAGACAGCTCCTGGCTTAGCCAATATGCTAATGACCAAGATAGAACGAAAAGAAACTGCATCTCCCTTTGTATCATGACATTCTGAATCCAGGCTGAAGGTTAGATCTAGCCTACCTTTTTATGACACTGAAAATGATACATGGTTATCTCTAAATATCAGGTGCACTTTTCTTCAGCTGTCAGTTAGACTTAATTCTGTTGTTAAAGGATTTGGCAGTTTGTGACTATTAAAAACAGTTTGCAAGGGATATTGTTGCCCTTGGCTGAGTTTTGCATTTTAGCTGTATCCCTATTTTAAACCACTGTATTTTCCATGTCGCATGAATTGTCAAGTGTCGTCTTTCAGAAGAACGGATAACAGCCCTCACTACAAGCACACAGAGTATACCTATGTTCCCGGTATGCTGTTTATGTATTTTATATGTTGGCTTAATATTTACTTAAATGCATGTAAGAGAAAATAATATCCATATGTTGCAACAGTGAAAAATGAGCTATAAAATTATCACAAAAATGAAAGTCAGAATGACAGAATATTCTTTGTATATTCACACCAGCAACAAAATGTAGAAATTATCTAAATTCAATCTTCCCAGATCTAAAACTTCCAAGTAAACACCAACTTGGGACTTTCAGCATTTCTCATTTCCAAGTAACATGGCTTCTAGGAGAACAAATAAATTTAAGCTATTTTAGTTTGGACAGAAAATGAATACTAATTTGCAGACACTTTCTCAGGGAAACCTTTAACAGTAATGTCTATTCTTAGCAACAGAGGAAATTCTGAGTACCTCTGTGACTTACGTTATCTGATACCTAATGTTTCTGAGCAGTTTTTTGGGGGGGCAAGGTGAAGTCCCACATGAAGACACCATAGGTATGCAAGTATTTGCTCCATCTATGAGAGAGTAAGTTTCTTTTAGAAGAGGAGTGTCTAAAGGAAAAGAGTGTCTTTCTTTAATTGAGATAAACAACCCCTAACAATTCGTTTGAAATCATAAATTTCTGCTTGGAAAATATGCACTATCTGCATTTGTATCTTGTTTAAATAAGAACTGATTTTTTTCCTATTCACATTGTTCGTGAAGCCCTTAAAATGAAAAAGAATCACATCTTATTCTGATAAAATACGTGTGTTTACATGAGTATATTTCATATATATGTATATATATATATATATATTTGCGCAGACATATGTGTGTATATATGTACATAGATATATACATATTTCCAAGAAAGGACTAATTACAAAATAGGCTCAAAAGATTTCTCCAGTCTCTTACTTTCTAGTATGTTATACCCTTAGTAGAGGGAGGCTTTCCAATCTTTGGATATTTAAAGCGATATCTGTCAGCATTGAGTATGAAGTTAACACCAGTTATGAATACAACCTTCCTGCTGGGCAGTCATTAGAAAGTTGTTCTTTCCGATTCCTGTGTAAATATCTAGGTTAGATTCCTAATAAAAATTCTGTGAACTTTAGCTGAAACAAAAATAACAGAACTATTTGAGGTTTGTTACAGTCACTTCTATATCCAGCTGACCTTGTCCCAATTTTAGCTTTGTTTCCCTTTTCTATGTGGCTTCTGGGAAACTGCTTTGAAAATAAAATCTTCTCAGAGGGTCAAATCCTGAACTTCTTACTCTGACAAAACTTCTATTTAGCTTTGCCTTGCAAACAGCTGCCTTTGCACTCCTCATTTTTTTCAGAATCAGTGCTAAAGTTCAACTGCTAAGGCAATGGTAACCTAGAACAAATTAGGATATATTGAACACAGCCAGTTTGTGCCAAATGAAGATTCATAATACTGGAAAAAAATTACTACTAGTTCAAGCATACAGGAACCTTAATAGTAAATAATGGTTGTACATTGAACATAAAGAATTTGTTTACTTTTTTTTTTTTTAAGATGTAGAAAAAGTGGCAAACTAACTTTACCCGAGAAACTAATATTAAGTTCAGCAAAGTATTTTCATTTCAGACCATATGCTAAGGACTAGACTATGCCTTTAAAAAGCTAGTACAGAGCAGTCTTCCCAGGTTTTCATTCTGAGATGATGGGAAGAAAGGGCTAGAACACATTGCTTCCCTCCTCCACAGGGGAAGCTAACATTGTCCAGTCTTTAGCATTGCACTGGACTGTAAAGAAAGATCAACACAGGTATCTGCCTCTTTGTCCCTTCATGTCCCATAGTGGGAGTTTGTACTACTTGTGTTACCTACCTAGTTACACTGAGAAAAACATTGGGAGGTTGTATTTTTCTTTTCCTTTGTTTCTTGCTCTTCCTCAGTTCCTCTATTACTATTATCTTGACCTCTTCTGTAAAGTGCTTTAAAATGTTTAATGAAAATACTACATTGCTTATATTTATTTTTAATTGAAACAATAGGAGACAATTGCAGAGTCACTGGTAATTGTTAGAGCAGTTTTCCTTTTAAATAGACTGTCAGTCTGTTCAATGATGATCAAGTCTGTACCAGCAAAGTTTAAATTTCTGTCTCTGTTTCTCAAATATGCTAAAAATGTACATTCTGTTCTGGTAAGCTAAAAGAATCTTAAAACTTAAACCTCAAAGGTCTCATAAATCAGAGTTTTCCCAGGGACATAGTATACACTTACTGTGAAATGCTGTAATAAAAAAATCAGGAAGCCTAATTTGTAGCCACCACTGCACTTGTGAGCATTTTGTAAGCAGAAGACAGACTTCTAGCTAATAATTTTCACATAAGTTCTCCCGATCTCGTAAGCTGTCGCAATAGACAGCACAAATATTCATGTGTGCAGTCCTGGCCCCTGTTAGTGTTGCAATGCTCCATTAAAATGGTTGCTTGCTAAGCCTCAAATGCTGCTGCTTCGAATACTGACAGTGGCTAAGGATAGATCTTTCACAGCCTCACAAAGCCACAGCAAATGAAACACTCCCCAATGCAGACCTAAGCTGCTGTGACCTCCACAGTGGCAGAAATAGACTGTACAGACTCTCCAGCTTCCCTTGCCTTTTCCCAAGTCAGATGCATGCTATTGTCCAAAAAAAAAAAAAATGCTGAGGATTGCATAAGGCATCTGTGAAAGCCATACTCTGCAAACCCTTTCTCTGTCTCCTGTTGTTTTTGCCAGAAACACAGAGGGAAGTATAGCGTTGGCATCCTCCCCACTTCACCCAGAGCAGTAAAAAAGTCTAACAGAAATAGCCAAAGGATTGAGACAAGAAGGACCTGTGGGCCAGTATGCCATGCTCATCTGATGTTTGTTTCTTCTAGAAGTACAGCTGTTGATTTTGTGGGACTACCAACAAAAACCGGACCAGATGATTTATCTACTGGAGTAAATGCTAGTACTCACTCATAAGGAGAGCAGGCACCAAGAACTTGTGAAACAGGTGCTACAAAACATAGCTAAATTGGGAAGAGATTTTTGGATACCACCTACATGGCAGAACATACAGTATTGATTTCAAACTCTTCAAACGTTCATCTTGAGGAAAACCCCCACAAAAAATACTTTGGGAGGAAGTCTGCAACAGGGTAGATACACAGTCACAAAAATATGGCAACAATTTCATAGGATGATACACTACTAAATGAATAATAAACCACCTATTCAGGATGTAACATTCTACATGTTACATTTTATGACCAGAAAAACATTTGCAAGAAAAACACTGACATACTTAGAGTTTTGAAAAATTATCCTCTTGAGCATCCAGTAGGATACAAATCATTCCCTAGGGCACCATGAGTTCTAACATCCTTTGAAGAACAACAATGGATTAACCTTATATTGTATGCCACAGGTAAATTATGGTCTGTTAACTGAAGTAGTAGATTTTAAAGCAATCAGATGCCCTTGATTTCAAATAAAAATAGTCTTAAAAGAACACTAAAGTAGCAAAATTATGAAATGTCATGAATTTAAAAGCTTTGATTTGACCTACTTGAGCATATGCACTATAACAGTCTTGTTCTGCAGTACACAAAAATTCTTGGCAAAGTAAAGCTTTTGCAGGTCTCACTTTGGTAAAACTAAGTAAAAGAGAAAATTTCTTTCTTCTTTCTTTTGCTTCATTCACCATCTATCTCAAACTCTAAATGGCAGAGAGGGATATGGCGTAAATTAGGCATATAAATTAGCCAAATGAATGTTACACAACATGTTACGTGCACAAAATTAATGACACCCACTTAAAGTGTTTAGTCAGAAGGTGCAAATGAGAAGTTTTGAGACCTTTATCAGAATGTCTTTAACAAACTCTACTGAGAATATAGAAATTATATTGTTAAAGGATTATAATTTGGATAATTCTGCCTGGATGTTCCTTAGATCAGCAAATTCATCTGTCTTATTTCAGGACTGTTCTTTTTGTCTCTTAAAGTAATCTTGATGTCAGTAGTAGAGGTGTACTAAATATTGATTTTTGAGAAGAGGAGAGGACTGAACATTTGCACAGATACTTCTTTACCTTTCGTTTATTATTTTTCTTTGGAATTTAAATATAAAATCTGCTTGGAACAAGGAATAAATGTGAATCCTCTGTTCCACTCACCTGGGCAGCCCATTCCAATGCCCAATCACTCCTTCTGTGAAGAACTTCTTCCTAATATCCAACCTAAACCTCCTCTGGCACAGCTGAAGACTGTGTCCTCTTGTCCTGTTGCTGGTTGCCTGGGAGAAGACGCCACCCGCCACCTGGCTGCACCCTCCTTTCAGGGAGTTGTAGAGAGTGATAAGGTCCCCCATGAACCTACTTTTCTCCAGGCTAAACACCCCCAGCTCACTCAGCTCCTCCTCACAGGACTTGTGCTTCAGGCACTTCACCAGCTCCATTGCCCTTCTCTGGACATGCTTCAGCATCTCAATATCCTTCCTAAACTGAGGGGCCCAGAACTGGACACAGGACTCAAGCTATGGCCTAACCAGTGCCAAGAGCAGGGGAAGAACCACTCACTGGTCCTGCTGGCCAGACTATTCCTGATACAGGCTAGGATGCCACTGGCCTTCCTGGCCACCTGAGCACACTGCTGGCTCATGTTCAGTCTGCTGTCAATCAGTATCCCCAGGTCCCCTTCTGCTGTCCAGCCACTCTGTCCCCAACCGATAGTGTTGCAGGGGGTTGTTGGGGACAAAGTGCAGGACCTGGCACTTGGTATTGTTAAACCTCATATTGTTGGATTCAGCCCATCAATCCAGTCTGTCCATGTCCCTCTGCAGAGCCCTCCTACTCTCCAGCAGATTAACACTTGCACCCAACTTGGTGTCATCCGCAGATTTACTGATGGTGGACTCAATCCCCTCATCCAGATCATTGATGAGGATATTGAACAGGACTGGCCCCAGCACAGATCCCTGGGGGACTCCACTAGTGACCAGGGACCAGCTGGATGCAGCACCATTCCCCACCACTCTCTAGGCCTGGCCATCAGCCAGTTCTTAAACCACGAAAG
>NW_008236217.1:10334342-10346257 GCF_000691975.1 Corvus brachyrhynchos | reverse complement strand
AATGAAAAAAAATCACATTGTATTCTGATAAAATACGTGTGTTTATATGTGTATATGTCATATATATGTATATATATATATATATATTTGCGCAGACATATGTGTGTATATATGTACATAGATATATACATATTTCCAAGAAAGGACTAATTACAAAATAGGCTCAAAAGATTTCTCCAGTCTCTTACTTTCTAGTATGTTATACCCTTAGTAGAGGGAGGCTTTCCAATCTTTGGATATTTAAAGCGATATCTGTCAGCATTGAGTATGAAGTTAACACCAGTTATGAATACAACCTTCCTGCTGGGCAGTCATTAGAAAGTTGTTCTTTCCGATTCCTGTGTAAATATCTAGGTTAGATTCCTAATAAAAATTCTGTGAACTTTAGCTGAAACAAAAATAACAGAACTATTTGAGGTTTGTTACAGTCACTTCTATATCCAGCTGACCTTGTCCCAATTTTAGCTTTGTTTCCCTTTTCTATGTGGCTTCTGGGAAACTGCTTTGAAAATAAAATCTTCTCAGAGGGTCAAATCCTGAACTTCTTACTCTGACAAAACTTCTATTTAGCTTTGCCTTGCAAACAGCTGCCTTTGCACTCCTCATTTTTTTCAGAATCAGTGCTAAAGTTCAACTGCTAAGGCAATGGTAACCTAGAACAAATTAGGATATATTGAACACAGCCAGTTTGTGCCAAATGAAGATTCATAATACTGGAAAAAAATTACTACTAGTTCAAGCATACAGGAACCTTAATAGTAAATAATGGTTGTACATTGAACATAAAGAATTTGTTTACTTTTTTTTTTTTTAAGATGTAGAAAAAGTGGCAAACTAACTTTACCCGAGAAACTAATATTAAGTTCAGCAAAGTATTTTCATTTCAGACCATATGCTAAGGACTAGACTATGCCTTTAAAAAGCTAGTACAGAGCAGTCTTCCCAGGTTTTCATTCTGAGATGATGGGAAGAAAGGGCTAGAACACATTGCTTCCCTCCTCCACAGGGGAAGCTAACATTGTCCAGTCTTTAGCATTGCACTGGACTGTAAAGAAAGATCAACACAGGTATCTGCCTCTTTGTCCCTTCATGTCCCATAGTGGGAGTTTGTACTACTTGTGTTACCTACCTAGTTACACTGAGAAAAACATTGGGAGGTTGTATTTTTCTTTTCCTTTGTTTCTTGCTCTTCCTCAGTTCCTCTATTACTATTATCTTGACCTCTTCTGTAAAGTGCTTTAAAATGTTTAATGAAAATACTACATTGCTTATATTTATTTTTAATTGAAACAATAGGAGACAATTGCAGAGTCACTGGTAATTGTTAGAGCAGTTTTCCTTTTAAATAGACTGTCAGTCTGTTCAATGATGATCAAGTCTGTACCAGCAAAGTTTAAATTTCTGTCTCTGTTTCTCAAATATGCTAAAAATGTACATTCTGTTCTGGTAAGCTAAAAGAATCTTAAAACTTAAACCTCAAAGGTCTCATAAATCAGAGTTTTCCCAGGGACATAGTATACACTTACTGTGAAATGCTGTAATAAAAAAATCAGGAAGCCTAATTTGTAGCCACCACTGCACTTGTGAGCATTTTGTAAGCAGAAGACAGACTTCTAGCTAATAATTTTCACATAAGTTCTCCCGATCTCGTAAGCTGTCGCAATAGACAGCACAAATATTCATGTGTGCAGTCCTGGCCCCTGTTAGTGTTGCAATGCTCCATTAAAATGGTTGCTTGCTAAGCCTCAAATGCTGCTGCTTCGAATACTGACAGTGGCTAAGGATAGATCTTTCACAGCCTCACAAAGCCACAGCAAATGAAACACTCCCCAATGCAGACCTAAGCTGCTGTGACCTCCACAGTGGCAGAAATAGACTGTACAGACTCTCCAGCTTCCCTTGCCTTTTCCCAAGTCAGATGCATGCTATTGTCCAAAAAAAAAAAAAATGCTGAGGATTGCATAAGGCATCTGTGAAAGCCATACTCTGCAAACCCTTTCTCTGTCTCCTGTTGTTTTTGCCAGAAACACAGAGGGAAGTATAGCGTTGGCATCCTCCCCACTTCACCCAGAGCAGTAAAAAAGTCTAACAGAAATAGCCAAAGGATTGAGACAAGAAGGACCTGTGGGCCAGTATGCCATGCTCATCTGATGTTTGTTTCTTCTAGAAGTACAGCTGTTGATTTTGTGGGACTACCAACAAAAACCGGACCAGATGATTTATCTACTGGAGTAAATGCTAGTACTCACTCATAAGGAGAGCAGGCACCAAGAACTTGTGAAACAGGTGCTACAAAACATAGCTAAATTGGGAAGAGATTTTTGGATACCACCTACATGGCAGAACATACAGTATTGATTTCAAACTCTTCAAACGTTCATCTTGAGGAAAACCCCCACAAAAAATACTTTGGGAGGAAGTCTGCAACAGGGTAGATACACAGTCACAAAAATATGGCAACAATTTCATAGGATGATACACTACTAAATGAATAATAAACCACCTATTCAGGATGTAACATTCTACATGTTACATTTTATGACCAGAAAAACATTTGCAAGAAAAACACTGACATACTTAGAGTTTTGAAAAATTATCCTCTTGAGCATCCAGTAGGATACAAATCATTCCCTAGGGCACCATGAGTTCTAACATCCTTTGAAGAACAACAATGGATTAACCTTATATTGTATGCCACAGGTAAATTATGGTCTGTTAACTGAAGTAGTAGATTTTAAAGCAATCAGATGCCCTTGATTTCAAATAAAAATAGTCTTAAAAGAACACTAAAGTAGCAAAATTATGAAATGTCATGAATTTAAAAGCTTTGATTTGACCTACTTGAGCATATGCACTATAACAGTCTTGTTCTGCAGTACACAAAAATTCTTGGCAAAGTAAAGCTTTTGCAGGTCTCACTTTGGTAAAACTAAGTAAAAGAGAAAATTTCTTTCTTCTTTCTTTTGCTTCATTCACCATCTATCTCAAACTCTAAATGGCAGAGAGGGATATGGCGTAAATTAGGCATATAAATTAGCCAAATGAATGTTACACAACATGTTACGTGCACAAAATTAATGACACCCACTTAAAGTGTTTAGTCAGAAGGTGCAAATGAGAAGTTTTGAGACCTTTATCAGAATGTCTTTAACAAACTCTACTGAGAATATAGAAATTATATTGTTAAAGGATTATAATTTGGATAATTCTGCCTGGATGTTCCTTAGATCAGCAAATTCATCTGTCTTATTTCAGGACTGTTCTTTTTGTCTCTTAAAGTAATCTTGATGTCAGTAGTAGAGGTGTACTAAATATTGATTTTTGAGAAGAGGAGAGGACTGAACATTTGCACAGATACTTCTTTACCTTTCGTTTATTATTTTTCTTTGGAATTTAAATATAAAATCTGCTTGGAACAAGGAATAAATGTGAATCCTCTGTTCCACTCACCTGGGCAGCCCATTCCAATGCCCAATCACTCCTTCTGTGAAGAACTTCTTCCTAATATCCAACCTAAACCTCCTCTGGCACAGCTGAAGACTGTGTCCTCTTGTCCTGTTGCTGGTTGCCTGGGAGAAGACGCCACCCGCCACCTGGCTGCACCCTCCTTTCAGGGAGTTGTAGAGAGTGATAAGGTCCCCCATGAACCTACTTTTCTCCAGGCTAAACACCCCCAGCTCACTCAGCTCCTCCTCACAGGACTTGTGCTTCAGGCACTTCACCAGCTCCATTGCCCTTCTCTGGACATGCTTCAGCATCTCAATATCCTTCCTAAACTGAGGGGCCCAGAACTGGACACAGGACTCAAGCTATGGCCTAACCAGTGCCAAGAGCAGGGGAAGAACCACTCACTGGTCCTGCTGGCCAGACTATTCATGATACAGGCTAGGATGCCACTGGCCTTCCTGGCCACCTGAGCACACTGCTGGCTCATGTTCAGTCTGCTGTCAATCAGTATCCCCAGGTCCCCTTCTGCTGTCCAGCCACTCTGTCCCCAACCAATAGTGTTGCAGGGGGTTGTTGGGGACAAAGTGCAGGACCTGGCACTTGGTATTGTTAAACCTCATATTGTTGGATTCAGCCCATCAATCCAGTCTGTCCATGTCCCTCTGCAGAGCCCTCCTACTCTCCAGCAGATTAACACTTGCACCCAACTTGGTGTCATCCGCAGATTTACTGATGGTGGACTCAATCCCCTCATCCAGATCATTGATGAGGATATTGAACAGGACTGGCCCCAGCACAGATCCCTGGGGGACTCCACTAGTGACCAGGGACCAGCTGGATGCAGCACCATTCCCCACCACTCTCTAGGCCTGGCCATCAGCCAGTTCTTAACCCAGCAAAGAGTGCACCAGTCCAAGCCATGGGCTGCCAGCCTCTCCAGGAGAATGCCATGGGAAATGGTGCTGAACGCTTAGCTGAAGTCCAGGTAGACAACATCCACAACCTTCCCTGCATCCACCAGGTGGGTCACCTGGTCATAAAAGATCAGGTTGGTCAGGCAGGACCTCTGAAATCCATCCTGCCTGGGTCTGATCCCCCGGTAGTTCCATAGGTGCTGTGTGATGGCACTCAGGATGATCTCTTCCATAACCTTGCTGGGCACCGAGGTCAGGCTGACAGGCCTGTAGTTTCCCAGGTCCTCCTTTCAGCCCTTCTTGTGGATGGACATCACACTGGGCAGCTTCCAGGTATCTGGAACGTCCCCGGTAAGCCAGGACTGATGATAAATGATGGCGAGTGGCTTGGTGAGGGCATCTGCCAGCTCCATCATCACCCTAGGATGGATCCCGTCTGGTCCCGTAGACTTGTGAGCATCTTAGTGGCTCAGCAGATCACTAACTGCTTCCTCCTGGATTACAGGGGGGCTATTCTGCTCCCAAAATTGTGCTGATGGGCACCAGCCCTTTAGCCACTTATTGATAACATGGGTTTTCCTGTTCCTTTGATCATTCATCCCTGCTACTAAAGGAATTGAGTAGAATGCCACCTGCACTCCTGTCCCATCAACCGATTGACCCAGAGCCTTGAAGTCCTTTTTATTTACCCTGGTACCCTTCTTATCAACCTCATCACTGCTAATGTGGACAACCAGCAGAGAGTAGTAATCAGAGGGATGAATTAGTTCAGAGAGTCTCCTGGTAATATCCCATACCTGGGCCCCAGGGAGGCAACATAAAAGTATCTACTCCCTAATAAGGAAATGTGTTGGAATTAAGGCTTTTATGTTTATGGAATGTCATAATATGTTCTCAATTATTAATTATTAATGCAATTCATTTTTTAAAAATGTAAGGATCAACTTCCTTCAAGAATAACTGAAGCAAGGTCAATTCCAATGGTCAGACTTCTGAAGCAGTCTTTTTGTAAATGGAGGCTAGAAGGATGGAAAGAATGAAGAAGAATGAGAAAAAGACCATAAAGTCTGACACTATGAATTCTTCATTTCCATCTTCTAGCTGGTTTAAGGACTCTTCCCTTGTTCTTAAGAGTGCATTCCCCAGAAATTAAGTAAAATCATTCCCTATTTTGCTTACCAAAGTGCAGAGGGAACCAAGCCAAGGTCTGTTCCCATCCTGTTCCAGCTTACAAAGCAAGTCTTAATTCTTGGTGGAGTCAACTTCTCCCAAAGGCATGTAGCAGCACCATAAATATTTCAAATACCAACTGTGTGCTGGGAAGCTCCGGGAGGCATTGGGGTCTCAGTGGAACAAGATGCCTCCCCTGGGAAGTCATGAGGTTGTGTAATGCTGAGCTGTGCTTACGGGGATAACCAAGCTTCCTGTGTTGCTTATTAAAACTTAGATTACTTCTTGTTCCTTTTAAGTCTACATTTGTGGTTTCTTATTAACCATTCCTTTAGCATATTATCAAAGTCTGATGATACAAAGTCCAGTGTGTGCATTCCTTTACTTTTAGTCCAGTTTCCCCAGGAATATATCTTGCAACTAGAGCATTTGTAAGCTTTCATATTGCCTATCTGCCAGCCCCTGGTAAATCTGTTAGCTACTTCTGCCCAAATTCAACAGGGAGCTGGAAGACTTGTCTGTATACATTTCCTACAAGTCTCATGAACTAGCCTCAAAGGTCGAGGGGATACAGACATTGGTGTCCTGGCAGCAAAGGCTGCAGTGTGAGTGCAATCATGGGTAGGCATAGGAGAATCCACACAGAAATTCACCCTTAGAAAAAAAAATCATAAAAAATAAGGCTTCATTAATTCCACTGTTTATGGAACTACTTGATTTAGGTAATATATCTACATTGGAAAATCAGATGACAGGAATATCTTTGTTAATTTATGGATCATTAACAATTTTGTATACTTATACTAATGTATGTAAGTAGCAAGACATATTGATTGCCTGATCCAGCTCCCATCAACATCAAAGGGATCTTTCCACCAAGTTAAGAGGGAATTGGACTAGGCCTATGCATAAACATTTATAATAGCAACATTAAAACATAATTATTTTGTAAAAAGCTCAAAAGCAGAAACAAAAGAAACTTTTTAATCCAGTTTTTAATGCTGTGGTAGATTTCATTTATACAAAAAACCAGCATAAAAGGAAACCACAAATTCATATTCATAAAGTCATAAATGAGTGTACCATAAGTGCAAGTAATGTTCACTTCCTTCACTATTCCTGCAATTTTATTATATTTTGGAAATGAAACTTTCCATTATTCAGTAACACTCTGCTTACAGAGGTGGTTTTCACTAAAGTACAAGATCGCCAAAGTTACTCTGCTGGATGGAAAATTAGTGTATATGAGGTATGGGATTCCATTACTCCTTTTTTAAAACATCTATATAAATTAACAGGAAAATTTTCAGAAGGCTTGGCTTTCATGGATTCATGGAAGTCCTACAGAGGCTTTGGTAAATGCCTCCATTGAGGAAATATTTCATATCCTCCAGTAGCCTGCTATTCTACCCAAGAGAGCATTCATATGCTTTTGAACCTAAGTTGAAGCTCAGCTAAGAAGCCATTAACTGTCCAGATAAATCCTGTATTGGAAAATCCTTAAGGGGGGATGGAAATTCCAAGGCAAAGTCTTAGCAGATTTTCCGCTGTATTGTTCTTGTCGGGAGAAAGAGAGGTTGTATTCCCACAGAACCATCAGTGGGCCCAGTCCAAGGGGCTCTCACAGGATTCATCAGGGTCTAGGAGCAGCAATCACGCATAAAACTCCCATGTCTTCTGATTGAATTTTTGATCCACTTCTCCCAAAAACTGTATTATCAAATTCTCCCTCTCTTGTTGTAACAGTCCCAGGAACAAAATTCGGGAAGTCATTGTGATGCCTTTTCCTGGTCTTAAAATCGAGAGTCATACACGGTTAGAAGGGGAAAAGGGATTTTACCTTGGTATTTATTTTAAGGATCCTTAGGTGTACACGTCCAGGTCATATGCATCGAGATGCCCCCCGCCGAGTCTGTCTCCCCCCCCAACATTGGGTATAACATTATAGGTTTTACTAATTAGCATATCTATCAAAGATTCCCCAATGAGAGGCTCAAGTGAGCCCCCCTCCCCAAGGAACCTTCCCCTGGATGGTTCTATCTTGGTTTACAGAATGTGTTCTGGAGAGGACCTTGGGGTCTGGGGCACACTGATCCCTAGCTACGAAGCTTCTAAAATGTTTAGTCTCTTAGCTTGACAAACAAGTCCAAGAATGTAGGCAAAAAGCACTAGGAATACAGAAGTTGTAAAAGGTATAAGAGGGGTATAAAAGAAAAGGCAAAAATCTTCATGGCATCAATTGAAATGTATATAGTTTAAATGTGCTCAGGGCAAAGCTAACATTAGTTAAGAACTTCTGCTGGTAGGTCTAGGTCTCTGGTTTTGCTTTTCCTCAAAGGAAATCTTCAGGCCTATGAAAGACCATCAAAAATAGGAGGAAAGTTCCTGAGAATAAAACACTTTTTTCACCCATAGAATTCATCTTGGGGTTATGTTTTTTGCTACTGGAAAGTATTTAGACTTCTTAAGCCTGTATTAAACATCTGATTATTGTATCAGTACATATGTGTGCACACCAAATACTTTTTAAAAAGGGAAAAAGAGAAAGGTTTAAATATAAGCTATAGTTATAGGAATAGTTTCCAGTGCAGGACTGTGCACGGACTGAATCCTGAATGAATAGCTGGGCAACTGTGTAAATTAGCCCTTTCTCCCATATTCATGCTCTTCTTGCCTCCATGAAAAGAATGCCCTCACATAGGCCAGACCATAGCATGCTCCCATCAAGTCCCCTGAACTGGGTAATCATGGGTACCCAGTAGCACTCAAGTAAACCTCAATAGAGTCTGGCTGTCTTTGGAGACTAGAGCCTGACTTCAAATCAATACAAGCATATCGGGTTTTGCACAAAGTACATTCATCACCTATATACATTTAAAATCTAAACTGTGTCTTGTTTAAGTCACATAGGATGTAGGTTCTTCAATAGGTTTCTGAACACAGAATTTAAGTTCCTTAACTAGCCAGGGCACTCTGGAAATTTTTAGATACCATTTCTCTGCTAGTGTACTTTTTCCAATCTCAATGAATGAATTCTTCATTCCTATGCCTATGACACAACTATAGTCTGTGAATTCTCAGAAGAAAGACATCTTAAAATTCAATATTCATTCATGACAATATTAATTTTGGTTAATTAAATAGGACCAAGCGCAGGGTATATTAGCAATGAAACTGTGACTACATGGTAAAAAAGCAGACCACAAGACATAGCTGCAATTCTGTTTCTTCTGCAAAGATGGATTATTGATAAGAGATCTTTTTTTTCTAAAACCTGGAGGTACTATTGCTGATTTTAAAAGAACACTTAGTATGTTTCAGTTCAGCTGATTTTGAACTACTACTTAACTACCCTAACAGAGAATTTTCTTCAGAAACTTAAATTATAAACCAAAGGTTTGTAAGCTGTCAAGCAGTGACTGACCCTGCTTCTGGCTTGGATAATATATTTTCTTTTTGATACTCCTTACACTAAAATTGGTAGTTTGACTGCTTCTTTCTAACCTGTCTTTCTCCTATATAGAAAAATTTTCCAGACAAGCTCAGCTTGCTAAATGGCATATATAAAATTGTATTTTTTAAAAAAATAGGTATTTTTGCTTATAGTGTGGGCATATGAGGTGTCAATTATAAGAGAAACTCATACCTTGGTTGCTGATTTTACTTGAGACCAAATTAGCTGGGAGAAAAGTCTTCAGGTGAGAAGGTGTGAAAAGTTATGGCAAAAGTATTTAGTTTAAAATATTTATAAGCGGACTCCTATTTTACTCTTCTTGTGTGGCAGTAATTCTGGGTAAAGTTCTTTCTATAAGGAGGTCGCCATGTCCTGCAAAGAGCTAAAGAGGACACCATGACACTCAGTGCTTAGGAGACTGCATTACAGTTTGGTTTACCCAAAATATATCAGGAAAAGAGAAGACTGCTGTAAAGGAGACCTGACTGCCACAAGAGAATACAGTAGAGAAACTGGATCAAATTATTACCAAAACAGCAAGAAATCAGACTAACATGTCTATGAATTGATTAACCATGTCTATGAGTAACTTCAAACAACTACATCAAGGAAGATTATCTGAATGATCATTTTTTCTCAGGAAGGCAGAAATAGAAATGAAGTGTTATGAATTCCTGATTTATTCTGTGTGGCAATAATTCTTCAAGTATTCTTATGGAAATGGCTTTCCCTGGATAGTAAGAATGTAATGCGGTACAATTTTTTGTTTGTAGAGTTCCCTCTTATATTTTTACCTTTCTGTAATATTTTGTTAAGAAGTCTTGTTTACTATCGTTCAGAGTGTATTTAGACTTCTTGTAGTGGCTTTGCTGCAAAGGAACTGACATTATATATTAATAATATTTTGGGAGGTTGTCACCAAAGCATACAGAAAATGGTCACTAGTTTGCTTTGAATTTGCCAAGTCATATTAGCAGAATAATTTTTAAAATATCAAAAAGTAGTAATTGACATCTCTACATAATGGATTGTTTCAACATGTCATTGTTTATGTATGTAAAAGAAAAGGCAAAGAAAAGAAGGGCTATGTCATCCAGATGAGAAAGGATGCATGCTGCTCTCCAGCTTCTTGAGAAGTTTTGAACTAGTGTTACTCAAGGGTGGCACTATCCCCTCACTGTTCCCTAATACACTGTGAATGAGGCTTTCTCAATGCCTTTAACTGATGCTGTCCATTGTGAGAGGCCTGTTAGAAAAAGAGACACTTAGACACAATATAATGATTGGTGGCTGGCAAAGACATGAAACATGTGGGCTCCGTGTTGTACTTTAATGAAAGTGGAAGTGTCCCCACCTAAAGAGACTGAGGATCTGCCCAGAGTCATCTGTGCTGTGCTGTGGCCATGCTGCTCAAGAAGGAGGATAATACAGATTCAAGTCCTCTAAGGTAGAGAAAGGATCTCCTCAACATTTTCCCCCTTCCTGGGCTGTCTGATATGAAGAAAAGCCCTGACAGTAATACCACTAGGAATCTAGTTTTCCATCTCCTTGAATTTAATCAGTGTGTGCCTAAAAACTGAAATACTTTAGAAATGGCAAACTAATCAAGATATTTCAACTTTGGAGAATCAAATATAAGATTTCCTCAGTCTGGATGAATTAGGTTCCATTCAATTTTCTGGATTTTAATCTTGGTGACAAGAAATAAAAATATTCAAATGGCTTTATTGTCTGTGTAATTGGTTTGACAGCTGAATAAAAAATTGCCACAAACCGAAACCCAAAAATAAACAGAAAAAACCCACCAAGAAACCACCTCAGAGTCTTTCCCCCCCCCAGCAAGGTTCTTTGTGTAATGCAGCAGAAATGAGTGTCACCCTTCAAAGACAAATTCTTTCAGATTGTGTTGAATAATTCATTTTCTGTTTTCTGACTGAATTTTGTAACAGTTGGTTGTCTTGTCAAGAATCCATGTGATCATGTAGAGCACATTAGGATACATGTAAAGATGTTCAGCTTTCTCATCTGCCTTGCTGGGGTATGAAAATTGTCTCATTATCCCTTAGATTTCCAGCTGATTTTTGCTGATGGAGGTGAATGGTCACTGAGACACAGTATTATCATTGTTGCCATACCGCCTGTACTTGAAAAGATGTTATTACTACATTCACTGCTATTTGCTTTTGTATAAAAAGAAGAGGCTTGAGCTAAAAACGTCATCTGTTGAGCACATATGCTTCTATTTCCAAGAATCTGGATAATTTAATTATATTATCTGTTACAAAATGTTCTTCATACAAAAAGCGCTATTTGAACAAATTATTTTAATTAATACTGAATTTCAATGCATGTCATAAAATGTCAATTTTTCTCAGACAGAATATGCTTTTGTTGACTGATGTGATATGGGTAAATTAATGCAAAATAAAAATTTAGTCTATTAACTACCATTTTTGCCAACTGGCAACATTCACTCTCTACCTTTTTTTTTGTGATATGTATTTGGTGCCAGAGAATGCTGTGTATAGGATCTTATCTTCAGCCTCTCTTCTGAGCTACTGTTTTTCCCTCATTTACTACTTTTGCCTGTTGCCTCAATTTCTTTACTAAGGTTACACTTTTAGACAGCATTTTAAATAATTCCAAAAACCTTTGGGTGAACTTATACATAACATAATAGAGTTAATTCAAATAAGAAATAAGTTCTGTTAAATACTCAAAATACAGAAATCTTCTTCTCAGTTTTTTATAAACTCAGTTTCAATTCCACAGGACTGTGTGAATAGAAATAGCTGCAATTCTGTGAAATCTGTAGAAAAAATGTGCTTTTAAACTTGCCTATCACAAATCTCCTCAAAACAGTTCATATTTACAAAAAAAAATAAAAAAAGTAAGAGGAAGAGGAAAAGGAAGAGGGAAAAGAGAGGGAA
>NW_008236217.1:10323437-10334261 GCF_000691975.1 Corvus brachyrhynchos | reverse complement strand
GGGAAGGGAAGGGAAGGGAAGGGAAGGGAAGGGAAGGGAAGGGAAGGGAAGGGAAGGGAGCAATTAAAGCCAGGATGCTGAAGAAGACCAAGGCTGAATATTCACAGAGGTGAGAAGTGTCTTGCAGCTACAAGGGCAGCTTGGCAATAGCTCCCCTAAATGTCCAAATTTCATTGCTTTACACATGCAAATATACCTGCATCTTAGAGAAATTTTGTTTGTATTTAGTAGGGAAGGGAAGGGAAGGGAAGGGAAGGGAGCAATTAAAGCCAGGATGCTGAAGAAGACCAAGGCTGAATATTCACAGAGGTGAGAAGTGTCTTGCAGCTACAAGGGCAGCTTGGCAATAGCTCCCCTAAATGTCCAAATTTCATTGCTTTACACATGCAAATATACCTGCATCTTAGAGAAATTTTGTTTGTATTTAGTAAGGCTTCCCTTAGGCCACAGCAGAGTTCCAGCTAAAGAAGGATTTGTAGATGTTGCCTCCAAAGGTCCCAGTACCTGAAAGATGAGACTAGGAACCAGTGGCACCCCGAAGTGTGAAGGTAGCCGTACGACCCAAACAAGACAAAATTGCCAGGTACCAACTGCCTTGTCACATCTTACCCAAATGATGCAACAATGTCCAGCCCTCCTCTTCCACCACTGCAACTCCCTTCCTTCAGCAGCACTGGCTCTAATTGCATCGAAAGCAACACAAAGTTTAAACTAACATGCAGTTGTGACAGAAAATCACCATTCTAGAAGTTCAGCATTTGTTAGTGGACCATAGAAATTACCTACTTTTTCTTATATTAGGTTGAGATTATATTTATTTGTAATTGCTGATTTTTCAATTTTTGTATTTGGAATATTTTAATAGTATAGTTTTAACCCTCATATATCCGGAAGGAAGACCTACAATTACATGTAGATATAGAAACAGCACTTTGACTAACATTAACATTGGCCACTCAATGTGATTTTTAAAGATACTGGTGATTTTGTTGTTGTTCTAACAGTAGTAACACAGAGAAAGGAAGTGTTCTGCACACAGTATAGCTGTGAAATAAGCAGAAAAATACATCTAAATGGAGTCCTAAGAATACCAAAGAACCATTTCTCTGCCCCTCTTCGCCAAATATATTGACAGTTTCCGATTTCCTTTAGGTTTCACCCAGCAGTAAAGGTCATCAATAACCTGTCCCACCTGACAGTGCATGGTAGAAATTGAGCTTTCATCTCACTCATCTGAAATACATGTCACAACAGGTGACAGCAGTTGTCTGCACTGCCCCCAAATTGTAGAAAAAGCTCATTTTATAGCCCTAGTGTGCCTTGGTATTGATCGCAATGAATGAAAGCTCTGAACTCTAGAACAGGAAAGTGACTGCGAAAACAGGTAGAAATAAAATAGTATTTTGGAATGAATGGGAAGTTTTGCAAAAGACAGAGCACCTGATTGCTCTGATTTGATTTGCAAACAGTAATTTCAGATAATATGACTGCAATGTAATCAAATATTTCAATATCAGATGTGAAGTTCTTTGTAGTGAGGTCCCAGGAAGTGAAAAATCATCCCTGTCTGCTTCTGAATGCTCTTAAATACAATGCTTAAGGAGAATCTGAGATCAAGTGAACACTATTCCTCAATGAATATTTTCCCCAGCAGAAGGTTTAAATAGAGAGACACGCTTTGGCATTTAAAGGAATATAATCTAAAGGACAACTGTCAGGTTTAACCTTTTACACGTCACGACTGTTAAATGGTTGAGACTACTGACAGACAAAATGTATAACAGGGAAAGAACAACTTAGAAAAATTAACCTGTAATAGCTGATAGTATAAGAAACAATATGAATAACTAATGGCTTGTTCACATCTGAGAATTTCAAATACCCTGATAATATTCTATGTGTTGACATTTCCTGGGTAAGTAGTCTTGTTTCCTATTTATTCTACATATGCTATCAATATTGTCACGGTTACAGTCCAGCTAAATTATTAATACATGTGTACAAAAATTCTGAGAGTGGTTAGATTTAGAATGAAAGTAAACATTCCAGATTTGTACATTGCTTCTCTACCTACAAAAAAAAAAAAAAAAAGGAGAGATCAGAATCACAGTTGAATAAAGTTACATGTATTTCACTTAAGAAATTATTAGGTAGAACTTTATGAAGTTAATCAGAGCATTTTTACCAGCTTCACTAGGTGTTCTGTCCTTTAGTTACATGCATAAAGTTCTGGTAATTGAACGTTAGCTTCAATGGGTTTTAGGAGTGAGACAAATTAAGATTTTTCTACTAAAAATATGTTCATCGGAGTGTTAAACCGAATGCTTTTTGTCACTTTTAGGCTTTAAATCTCACTTACTAGATATTGCATTTTAATAGCAAAAAGGCAAAGCACTGACTATAAACTGAGATGTCTCTTTGAAATATTCATGGTGATCTGGAAAAATTAATTGATACAGAGAGAATAATGAATGTCCAAGGAACATTCCTTTTGATAATTGTCACTTTTCTTTGCCTATTTTGTAAAAAAAAAAAAAAAAAAAAAAGAAGAAGAAAAAATTCCTTTTCTTATAACAAATTTAAAATATCAAAGGTATTACGGAATAATTTGTAATATAAATACCCAGGTGGACTTGAAATACTGCATACTGCATAATTACAATTTTTTAAAGCTTCAGCTAAATAATTAAAAATACCCTATCTTTTTAGTATTTTTAAAATTAATTGTGTCTCAGAATTGTTACATTGAGAATAAATATAACAGAGCTTTAAGAATTAGAAGAGTCCATTTGTATAGTTTGTTTGTGTTCATTCCAAAAGGTTCTCTATAAAACATATGATCTAAACCCAATTGCATCATTTAAGCTGAATCAAGGACACAGTTTCTTGTATAAATGAAAACAAAAACAAAGCAAAGAAACAAAAATCCCACCAAAGCTGCAATTTGTGAGATAAGAAAATGTTATTAAAAAAATAATGTATTGGCACCTTGATTTGCTGAAGCAAATATTGGATGACCAAGGAAAGGAAGGTGATTCAAGAGGCTTTTGCCCTGCCTTGATGCTGGATATAAAAATTCAGTTGTGTAGAGAGGACATGGACTTTTTACATCCCACTGCCAGCTGTTCTGAGTCTCTTTCATGTAAGTCAGGGGAACTGTGAATTGTTGTCCTCTTCCTGATTGCCTGCTCAGGTTCTTGAGACAGTACTGTTTTATCTTCATAAAATCTACTACAAAGACTAATACATCAACAGGACTGGAACACCACTCTAGTCTCAGTCTGATCACAAGATCCAGCTGAAGGCTGAGAGAAACATTTCCAAAATGCACATCAGTATGGTGACACTGCTACACCAAGTGCTACCAAGATGGACAGTAGCTGCGACAGAGGATGAAAAAGCTGTATACAGCCTGTACAATAGTCACAAGTGTGATCTGCTTGCTGCATGCAAATCTAGTAATGAAAAATCACCTGTAGAACCAAATCAAGTGGACAGTAAAAAATACCTTTTTACTCCTACTCTGCATTGCTGTGAAGAGTTAAGCAGACACAGCATAACAGCAAATCTTTCTCCCTGTTACTAAGTAAGAAAACCCTAACAGCTTCACTGCCATAGGGTAACAGGAGCCCTGTAGCAGTGTTTCTGGTAGAATTGAAGATTAGCTCGTGACAGTTGACTAACTTTTATTCAAACTTTTAATCTAAACTCTCTGTATCTCCTTTTCTGAAGAAAAAAAAATAAGATTTTTTTAAATAATAAGAAAGTAAAAAGAGAAAAAACCCAGTCAAACGCTCAAGAGAATATATTAATTATATTAAACCTTACAAAGTCTTTCATAACTAAACTCCCTATCATGAGTTAAAGCATGCTAAAATCTACCTATGTGCTCTAGAACCTAGTTACCCTGGGGGACAGTTTATAAAAGGCTGTAATCAGCTGTGGGGGCTAGACCAATTAACTAGGAAAGGAGATGGGAATTGTTGCTTTAACATAATCCCACAAATAAGGCGTTTCCTAGAACGGGGGTCTGCTTGAGCTCAAAAGCAATGATGACTGGAACATTGAGAGAAGAGCCCATCTGATTTAAAAGGGATGGCATAGTAGGCCATTGACATTCATCCCCTATATATTATGACAGGGAAGGACTGGGAGAATAATACTGATAATGTCTTGTGGTTTTATTCTTTTATTGTTAGGAAGTGATAGAATTTGAACTATTGAGGAAACTGCTAATATATTGCAAGTACCTACCAATGGTAGGATGCTATTCCCCATAACTCCATCCAACCCATCTATCCCCCTGCTTTGAGAAAGTTTTCTTGTCTGCCTGTTCTCCATGAGTCTGAACTAATCAAACCATCTTCCTTCCCATCTTTCTTATTGCTGAGACTTCTCTGCTCCTCAGGGCTTGTTTCCCCTCACCATCATTTTTCATGCGAAATCGTAATTTTTGAGGCAGAAATATTTTGAGAAGCAGGAGATGCTGTGTTCTCTTCCTAACTGCATCACTGCCCCTGTTACAAGCAAGTCGTCTTACCTTCCTGCTTGTTTCCTTAACTCCCATCCAAGTCTCTAAACTTAAGATTCTAAGGTCACACTTGAACAGATACATGCTGTTCAAAACGCTGAGTATACAGCTACATTCATTTGCTTCTTTCAGCCAAGCCTGACCAGGAAATCTACAAAAGTGTCTTCCTGCAGACTGAAACAAAAGGTGTAAGGCCTAAATATCCTTGGAAAAAAACAATAATAATATGTGGGGGGTTGTCCTAAGATGTTACAAAAACTAACACAGACTAAACAGTTGTTATGAATGTTGACCTATACTACCTTGTTCTCTCACTGTAACCATACCTCAGTAACTTAAGACACATGAACTTTGCATACGGTATCTAAGCTGTACGTGGTTCTAACCAAGATACTAAAAAGCTGAGTAGTTAGACTGTCTGCTAACTATCCATCAAGAGAAATAAAGCTCAAACAATTGATAGAAATACATGTTTACTCTGGGAAAATGTCCCTGCCTTGCTCTCATAAGCAGCATTATCTCCCTACGATTAATGGAGGAACTAGAAAAATCTGATTCCCTCAACATTCTTGGTAGATACCAGAAGACAAACTTCTTAATTTGGCATAGGTGAAATTGCTGTAATCAGAACAGCCTTTCACATTGGCATAAACATTTTTGCTAACCCACATCATCATCCACAGAAATTGAGAAGGTGATTATAGACATGAATGGAAGCAAGTCAGTGGGATAGGTGGCTTTTATGGCCAGTTATATTTATCAGCATTAAAATCTACAAAGAACTAGAAAAAAACACTGGAAATTTGCTGTGATTCCTTGGAATAGAAGCTTCTATCCGGCTTTAATAAAGATATCAAAAATAGTTTTCATTTGCTAAGTAAGTAATGAGGCAGGTTGAGATTGTTGTAACAACCTCTAGCATCTGTGAGTTCCAGCCAAATACACAATGGTGCCTGAAAAAGTTACAGAAACATTGTCAGGAAACTCCCAAGGGGTTATATTTATGGCAAGATCCTCTTGCCATAAAGCAGAATCAGCTATAATTGCCTCTCAATCAACTGCTGATGAGGGTTGTGGACTACTCGTATTGCAAGACCAGAGACTCCTGAAATGCTCTGCATGAGACAGCTGACATCCATGAGCAGGAGAGTTGTGTTGGCAGGACACTGACACACTGGTGTGCTCCACATCCGCTGGGTCCCCACCCTCTGCAGTCACCATTGTCACCAGCTCTCTCTTTTCCCCCTTTCATTCTCACGGAGTGATCCCAAAGACCACCTTGCATTCATCCTGTACCTCCTAAGGTTTGAGGTAGGGTTGGGTTTCAGGTGTTTTGTTTCTTTCCCTTTTCAGGTTACTCTTAATAATCAAAAGCTGACTAGCCCCACACATATGAATGTACCTGACTTAGTGAAATTTCTCTAACACAGAAGATATACTTTGGAGATGTTTCATAGGTATAATCCTCCTAGAAAAAGAAAGAGGGAAGATCCTCATTGTCATTGATATTATCATTATAAATCTTTTTTCAATGGTTGCCACTCACTCATTATTCAACAACCTTCCTTTCAGCATTTGATTGAGCTGAAAACCAGAGGACAAGCCATTTTGCCCCTATTTGAATCAGTTGTTTGAAGTGTTTCAAGCTCAGACAAGTTCTGATGAGTTTGAACTGAAAGAGAAAGTATTACAGCAGGGCCCTGACTTACCTTGATAAGCAGCTACCCACCAGCTTTGTCTGTACCCACCAGCTTCAGCCCTTCTGCTTTTCCTTCAAGAGCTCAAAACAGTGTTCAGAATAGGAAGTACCTTGCTTAGAATGCTATGAACTTTCCATGGACCTACTAAACTAGGGGAATAACTATGATAAACCCACATTCACATCCAGTGTATCCCTGATCCTATTTGATTTCATCTATTTTATACTGCACTTATTGATACACGGCAGATTGCAGTGAAATAAACACAGTATTTTCAGATTTATATTTTAACATTTTAAATCTTATCAGTATGCAGCACTATGAAGAGGATTGTGGATGCTGATCTAATCCACCTACTTTCTGGTGGCCAGATTTTCTGTAATAAAAATGCAAATAATCCCTAGAATGACATACCAGTTTAAAATACTTCTACTTTTCTTCTGTAAACTGACAGCAAATTGTCTTTCCTCGCTAAGTATGCTTATTTGTTAAGAATATTTTCTTCATGCTAAAGAAGCTAAATCCAACGTGACCTTGAGTGTGATCAATTTAAATACAACACTGCATTTCTAGACATAGCAGTTATTTCTCCCAATATGCTTCTGGTACATATCCTTAAATAGATATTGACTTCCTAGTTCCTTAGCTTTGCAATTTTAAAGTTATATATTCTAACATGTTAAGGTCTGAAAAAATCCTTGGGTTGAATCCACAGTTTCAGTGACTTAAGTGCAGTGTGAAGAACTACACCTATAAATGGCCAGTCCTATTCATTTATAGCTTATTTATTTATAATTTGTATTAATATATGGCTTCTAAATTTGAGAAAAAAACATTCACAAATAAATTAGTCATGCAATTGTATTTTAAAATTTCTTATGCAGTTGCTCTGAGGCCATTAAAAAAGCAGATACTTTTACTCCTATTTTCCACATGAGGAATCAAAGATGTATTAGGAAAAAGCTACAAACCTGCTTGTTAGGTATTCCAGACTTAAATTTTGAACTACTGAGCTGTCCCAAGCTAAGGATTCAACTGAGAGGAAAAACTTGCAGGGCTAAAAAATACCCCAGAGACTTCCTGATGGAATATTTATTTCTTATGAAAAGGTTCAAAACAATTCATACAAAGATTGTTTCTATTAAAATGAACTCTTATATTCACTTCCTCAATTTCCCACCATTTTCCATTTAGGGGTTTTGAAACACCTTGCAGCTACAAATGTAATAAGCCCATGGTATTTCTGTGAAGATGACAGAAATTATTCTCATGTGGTTTAGACTGATTCAGCATTGCTTGTATTAGTGGCAGGTTTCATCTTGATCCTTTTTCTTTTCTGGTAGTAGAGATTGCTCATGTGTATAACCTGTTTACGAAAGAGTTTATGTCAAGAGACTGCTACAAAGGAGACATAAATGATCTTAACAAACTAAAAAATATAAAAGAAATTTAATGTGCAACAAAGACACGATGAGGTACAGAATAGAAACAAAAATTTGTGTAGGAAAAAATACAACTTTGGTATTAAAAGCACCAGTGTTCCCAAATTCAGAGATATATAGGGAGTTACTGGCATATATCAGCACAGTGGAAACAGTCTTTTGAAATCAAATGGGGACATTTTGATATTTTATTTAGGGGTTGGGGGGAGAGATGTTTTTATTTTTGGTAGTATAAATATCCTCAACCATGTAATAAAATGAAATCAATTCAGTTATCATTATTGTGAATTTCAGACTTACAGGAGATTTATGCTGAAATATGTATCTTTCACATGGGGAGATTTCCCAGAAGGAAGGGTAGTGAGTACAGAACTGAGGTATCAGTGAGGGGGATGGTAGTTTTCTCATATCACTGTGTGGTTTCACAAAAGCTCCATGATGGCCAAGAAAGCTGTACAGCTCCACTCAATTACTGCTGCAACTTCATCCAGCCTAGATGTGGCTTCAGTACAACACTAACGTTACAGGAGAACAAGCCCAGGAAATTTCAGCTGCTACAGCCTGTTTATTAGAATGCTCTTCTTCCTCCCACAGTTGTATTCAGCAGTATTTACTAACCTGTTTCTAGGGGAAATAAGGAGCTGGGTTTCACTTCAGTAGCTGAATCCACTTACTCCTAAGCTATTTGGATCAGTGGAACCCTTAATAAATCAAGAAGCAGGTAGCACCAGGGATAAGTGAATTTCCCAGTAAGAATCCATCACTGCTTCTTGCTAGGAAAAGCAGGGATATTCACTTTCCCTGTAAAGTCATCAGGTATCAGATTTGCTGATTTCCAAGGACTACCTCATTGCCCCTATGGACTCTTCTCAGGTGCAGGGCAAGAGAATTCCCTAGCTTTCCTGTTGAATCAGTGCCACTGTGCACTGAAGTATTTAGATTCCTGGGGCCAGAAGAGGGAAACACAAGCATAAGCATGAACAATTTGTGACTTGTACCTAAAGGGCAATGCCTAAGGAGACAAGAAGCCTAAATTATGGTCCTTGTTCCATACATATTTCTGTATTTTCCTCTCTTACAGGCAACTATCACAGGATAAACAGTGTATAAATGAGGGTACTAATCCTGTTCCCATCTGAAGCCTCTCTCTCTGGGCAGTCAGTTCATAAGTTTGCTCTCTTTTTTTCAGGCCCTACAACATTCTTATCTAAGCTGTCCCTAGCTTTCCTCTTCATCTGTTTTTGTACTGCTTCTAGAGCTTCTTTGTTCATTCCCACACAAGCAAACAGGCACAGTAGGTCCAGTGAATTCTTTGTGTGTTGAATATACTGTACATCAGTACAGTACATGATGGGTAGGTCTGGCATGTCTGGGAAACATTGAACTGCCTGAGCATGCAATCCAACATGTCTGGGATTTCCATGCTGGCTATGTACATAAGTCCTGGAAAAATACGTACGTATTTTTCATAGACCAGTTCATTTTTTCACATGAGGGGATTAATACATTGTAATCAGTTCACTTTTCATCTTTTGATAAACTAAGCCTATTAAATTCAAGCCTCTGACCACGTATTGTATGGTGCAGCATCTTCCCTAGCACTAAAATCACTGTTGTGATTCCTTTCTGCACAATCTCAGGTTTGTGAACAGTGTTTTAAAAATACAGTCGCAGGAACTGTATGGCTCATTCAAAAAGCAATCTCAGCGATGCTATACATGGAAGGCAAAACCCCTTCATGCGCCTTGTCAGTAAAATACCTGACCAAAAGGCAGTGTTTCCACGTTATAGGAACCAGTATGTTTTTACAAACAACTCTCATCCAAATCACAGCGGGGGTTTTGGTGGAAATTTCTGGTGAATCACAAGTACTCTGACCCCTGCAGGTGCTTCGGCAAACTGACATGAGAGGACTGAGGATGAGGAGAGGAAGAATTTGCATTTTTGAGGAAACAGCACAAAATTTCTTGGTGTGTCGCTTCACCCGGGAGTATTGTCTATTTGCCGTAACATTCAGAGTTTGAGGCCTTGTCTAACATGACCTTCAGGGTGCTTTCCTGCCCTACTGCTTTCCAGAATTCAGGAACACACAATGTTTTTGGTTGTTGTCAAATGTAAATATTAGGTTTGTTCACACCAAAAACAGTGCATTTAGCAAGACCAGCTTGTCATTTACTTTCCAAATCTGCTAAAAAATATACCACAGTATTACTTCAGATAATATTGCCCAGTAAATCACTGTTTGTCCATTTGTTGTTGAGAAATGTCAGCTGAATGGCCCTAATTCTATGTAATGTCTGCTATATCAAGTGTTTTATTGCAGTAATGGGGCTTCATTGAAAAACAGATCAACAGTCTTGCAAACTATTGAGACTAATGAAAACATTGTAGCTCTTGAAAAATATCTCCTACAATTTAGTTTAAGTACTGCATGGATCACAATATAACCTGCTCTCTGCTACAATAAAGCCATTATTATTTCTAAAATTAGACAAATAAGGGAAATGCTTTCTTTTAGACAAATATGGAAATGCTTTATTTTTCAACATCATGTTACATGGCTGCACTGTTTCCATTACCAATAGTCCTGTTCTAGCAATAAGGAATCTCTGCTACCAGTAGGTATTTAGGCTGGAGTCAAAAACGGTGAATTACAGTGCTTTTAAAACTCACCTAAAAGGTACGCTAGTGCTGACAAAGCTTTACACTATAGTTTCGTCTCTTCCTGGTGGCAACTTTGCATTGCCAGTTCGGAGCTTTGCTCTTCCATAGCAACTCCTCGATTGACACAAGAACTGGTTGTGCCGAAGTGGACAAGTGTGTGGAATTAGAGAAACTGTAGAAAGCATACCTTGGCCTCTCTGTAACAATCTCCATTAAGGTTCCAGACCCTCCTTCCCAAATTTCTGGCACCAGTACACGCAACCCAAGCCTTCCCATGGTTGTGCCGAAGTGGACAAGTGTGTGGAATTAGAGAAACTGTAGAAAGCATACCTTGGCCTCTCTGTAACAATCTCCATTAAGGTTCCAGACCCTCCTTCCCAAATTTCTGGCACCAGTACACGCAACCCAAGCCTTCCCAGGCTCAGCATCCTGAAGCTGACAAAACCCACTTGCGGAACCAGTGGCTCCATACTCTGAATGGCATTCC
>NW_008236217.1:10297343-10321916 GCF_000691975.1 Corvus brachyrhynchos | reverse complement strand
GTCTGCTTACCCTGCGACGAATCCAAATGCGAAGAACCGAAGAGCTGCCCCGGTAGCATCGTGCTGGGGATCTGCGGTTGCTGTTTCATGTGCGCTCGGCAGCGGAACGAGAGCTGCGGGGGAGTCTATGGGCTTCACGGAGCTTGCGACCGGGGCTTGCGCTGTGTCATACGACCGCCGCTAAACGGAGACTCCATCACCGAGTACGAAGTGGGCGTCTGCGAAGGTGAGAGGCGGTGGGATACCATCTATCTCTCCATCCATCCCCTGGGGTGGGGGTGCCCGATGGGCGGCGGGAAAGGAAGGAGGGCGCACCTAAGATGTCTTAGGCGCTGGTGCGCCCTCCTTCCCTTCCAGCCCGCCCGCCTGTCCCATCTGCGAGCGTGTCTTGTAACCTTCCCTGCTTATAAAACCCCACAAACTCCTACTTAGAAGTTTGGCCCTTAATTTTCTTACCGTGAACTTTAAGGTTCTACCAATTCTCCCTTCTCCGTAGCGTGTCACTGGTTTGCTAATAGCTTATATCAGCTACTGATGCCCAGCTAAAATTCCTTGATAAAGGACTCGGTAAGGGTTTGGCAGATGGAGATCGGCGGAGGTCAGTCGTGCACACATGATGCCTGTTCCGGATTCCCTCCTGTGTAAGGAAACAACAAACACTGATCGTCTGTTACAAAGTTTTCTTTCCTGTTCCTGTCACTTAATATCTCTCTGCCTGTCCTGCTCGGCATATAATGATAAGGGGTGTCTTTTTCCCTGCTGGAGCATCAAGCGGGTGGGGGAAATAACCACGGCAGAACTCCTCTCAAAGTCACTTCAGCTTCCTGCCGTGTGCTTGTGAGAGGATGAATAGGTATCAAATGCAAAAGGAGTTCACCCCCCTTCAGCTTTTATCTAATAGAGTTACTAAGATTTTATATATATATATATGTTACAAATCAATGAAAGGCCAGGGGTAAATTTTTAGTCTCTCTTTCTCTTGTACCTCCAGTTGCCTTTTCCCCCAAGCTGAGGGAAAACATGGCGCTCTAAAGAGATTAAAAATAAGCAGTAGTTTGGGATATGTATAAATGTATATGTGACTCGGAGCGGGAGCTTCGACAGTTCTGGAAGAGGAGACGGTGGCGGTCTCCTCTCGGCGGGTAGAGGGCAGTAGAAAGTCCAGAGAGCTGGTGAGGCTGCATCTGTCCAAAAAACTTGCATTTAAAATGATGCACTATTTTAAGAAAGCTAAAGCCTGTCATTTTTAGTGGGCAGCTGACCTTTGTCCTGGCGCTCATTATTAGTTTAAAACTCCATTTGCCTCCGTAACAAATAAATTGCAAACCACAGCAGAGCCGGGCAGTGTGTCCCCCCCCGTGCTAGAACCAATACCATCAGCCTCGGAAGCTGATGCTTGGGGAGGACGAGCTCCAGGTTAAAAGATGGATTGTTAAACATTTTAAAATGACCCTAAACTGTTTCTAAGACCTTGGTTGAGACTGTGTTGCTGAATATATACATTACTGTTGTCTCTTATTTTTAATATGTATTGGAAAAGTTTTTGTAAATAGAAAAGTACAAGCAAAGGTACTTTGAAAACTTACCTGGTTTTGCAGGAGTTTCTCCTATCGTGTTTTCAAGTAAAAGCTGAGCTAAAATAGCTTCCCCCCTTCTCGATGGTTAAAGGAACTAAAAGCCTACAGTCATTAAAGGCCTTAATGTTTCAGTTCCCGTACTGTATCACAATATGGACATCTCTGGCAGTTTAGGAGTATTTCATTCCTTTGAAGTGATGCAATCTGTACGTTGCTGTAGTTCAACTCATAACACGTCCCATCTACTGTTGAAAATAGTATGAAGCATTTGTTGGCAAGATTGTGTTTCAATTAGTGTTGTGGTTAGAAACTAGTTCCAGCTGTCCCTATAGGAATAGTCCTAGGGGAGGGAGGTAAAGAGGAGTGAGATAATGATCTATTAACTATAACTAAGGGAGATAACTCACCTATTTAGTTTTCTTATTTTAACTTATCTATTTAATTTTCATTCTCATAAGTGAAAAGCAACCAAGCTGAACTGTCAGCCTAATAAATAGTCCTGGAATACCTATTAGTGAATTGTCAGGAAACTGTCTCATTCTAAGAAACAGAAGTAATATGTTGTTCTTCATGGTGCGTGTTTTGCACATGAGGTGGCAGCAAGGATAAAAGGGTACTGATTGTACTGCCTCTGATCACTAATATGTGGTTGAATAGCTCTGTTTTTTTCATTGTGATGACCTAAACAGTTGTGCAGTTTACAGGCACACATGCAACAGGCTAGGCTGGTGATGCCTGATGTGAGTGGTATTAAGCCATGCCTTTATCCCTTAACAGAATAAAGGCTGCACTTTTTTTGTTGTCTTGTGCACTGGGAGTGCAAACCCTTTCCTTCCCCAGCCCAGGGAGGAGGAAATAGAAGTGTCTTGCAGAACTGTGTGAGTAGAAATTCATGTTTTTACTCTCCTTCCTGTCTCTAGCCTTTTATTTCATTGCAATTTTTTACACTGAAATGACCCCTACTGGCTACAGTTATAAGCATGGCTTTTTGTATCATTTTTGAAGCTTTATCCCTGTCTTATTTCAGACTATCAGCATGTGCTGATAGAAGACTTTGAGAGCTGGAATAGCAGCAGGTAGAAATACTTGTCTGCTAACTTGGTTTTAGCATTTAACGCACTCGACATAAATGAATTCTGTAACACCTGACAGATAAATCTCCCTGGCATCTGTTATTGGTAGCTTCTCTTTCTGAAATTACAAATAGAGTATTCTTTGTTAAAGCACTGTTTATTAATGAAATCTGTTGCTGATCCTGAGGGGTTTTTTTCCTTTATCATTCTAAAACCTGAAGGAAGTTCTCATTCATCTTGCCACCTTAACTATACACGTTTCTAAGCAGTTCTGAGGCTCCATTTGTGTCGTTATCTTGAAGTGGGTAAATGCCTTTCCTGAATGCAGTTCTCTTCTTAGTAAATAATAATTCTGAGGTCCTGGTGCTGATGGCTACACCTCCTGAAGGGCATTCTTGAGAAACTTTGCACACCTCCAGCCCCTGTTGACTTTACAACATCCTTTACTGGATTGGTTCAATGAGGTGTTGAGACCCTACAGCCCCTTCCAAAGGCTCTTAGGATTGAGAAATTTTTAATGCAAAGCAGGAACTGCCTTGCTCTCTGCCTTTGAAGGTGGTCCTAGAGCCACCACTGAATTAGACTGAATTCTCCAGAACCATCTTAGCCTTGGCTACTGCAGCAGTGCAGCTGGGCAGGGCTCTGGCTTTCCAGGGGATCAGAGAGCCTTGAAAAAACTCTGCCAAAGAAGTTAGGTTATTCTGTGAAAGCATTTCTTGAGATGACTCTCTTGTCTTTTTCTATGCTTCCCTGGTTTCTGGTGCTATTAGATGAAGAGGCCTAGATTGCTTTGCTAAACTCTCTGAAGTCATGACAATAGCAAATAATATAAAGCTGAAAATGACCTGAAATTATTTTTAACTGTGTAACAGAAACATAAGCTTTTGTGATATATGTGAAATGCTTAGTTAACACAACTGCTAGTCTTATGGTGGTTTTAGTTTCTCTTTAGAATATACTTCCATATGAATTAGCTTCTAGGTAGATATTGAAAGAAGATATTACTGTGCCACTAGCTTACCAATAATATCTATTGCTTTGTTTGGTCTTGGTTTGTTGCTTTGGTTTTAGTGGGGTTTGGGTGTGTTTTTTGCTTTAGTTGTTGGTTGGGGTTTTTTTTGGTGGGGGGGTACAGTTATTGCTGTATTTTTTTTGCTTACTGTAGGTAATTTAAGGCTTGCCTTGAATACTTGAGGCTTGTCTGCCTAGTGCATAACTTCTGAACTGGAGTTCTCTTGGGACCAGGAGAAAGTTGCTGTAGCAGATTTTAGGCAAGTATTGGGAAGTATGTGTGTTAATCTCCTAGGATGATGGCAGAAGCTTTCCTTACTGTGGCTAGTCCTAGTCTCATTTACTGAACTGCATCTTTTTGGGAGTTTGGAGCATTACAGTCTGTCTGACTCCTTGTTGGAGCAAACTGGGAGAGCTTGGATGTGTCCATTGTCCCTGTCCCCACCTTTAAGTCTGCCAGGTTTTCCTCCCTGAGAAATATATAAGGGCACAGTGTATGGTATGTAACCGAAGCTTGGTGAAACTGGAGTTGATGGGAAGAATTTAAACCTTGAAAGGCTAGCTTTTTTTTTTTTTTTTTTTTTTCAAAATTTGGAAGAGGAAAGCTAAGCTTGTTTTTTATTTTGTTCAGGCATTGGTTTACATGTGTGCTAGTGGAGTTTGTCTGTGCTTTACTGAAGTAAGAACAAATTGCTTATAGACTTGATAGTATTTTTATCATAAGTAGTGCTGATGCTTGTAACTTCTGTTGCAGAACCGTGTTTTCGGTTGTTTTCAGTCCTGTGCTTTCTAATGGGTCAATGGACACAAAGCCCTCAACTTGATGCTCTGTCTGCAGACAGACTGCTATACAACATGCTTGGCTTCTTGCCTGTGATGTAGTCCAGACCCCTAAAGATCAGGCAGTATTTTGCTTTTAGTACAAGTTACTGAAGTTCATGTAATTTGGAAGTTGTATGTGGGTAACCCAGTTGTTTACATCTGTTTGGACTAGAACAGTCCAAAAACTTTTTGTTTGGTTGGGTTTTTTTCTTTGTTAAGTAGTGAATGGCTGGGAAAATGTCCAAATGGTTCTCATGTCCATGTATGTGCAGAGAACTTCCTTCAGAAACATCAAGTGTTAAAACTGATGGTCTGGTTGGGGACTTCATCAATATTAAGTGGTGTACCAATGGTTGTTGGTGTGAAGACAGTCAAAGTACTTCGTTCAGAGGCTGTCAGCAATCCAGACAATCAGGGAGACAAATGGAAAAATTATTCATGTTGTCAAAAAAGAAAATTGTCAGAAAAATTACTGAAGTTGTGAAACTGGAATGAGAAGTAGTTCTTTGGTGAATGTTCAGCTTCTGATATGCTAGTCTTGATCAGATTTAACAGTCCCCTTCCCCTACTCCTCCTCCCTGCCCCCCCAAAAAACACTTATTAGGAGAATGCTGACTTCTTACACACAGACTGGATAATTTCTAAGCTATTTCTACCCTGTATTCCATCAATGCTGAGATCTCAACATCAGTAAGAACATGTAACTCTGAGTGTGGCATGGAATTTGAATTGGATCAGGTGCTTATTTGACTTGGAAATGGTTTCCTCTCTGTTTCTGGGCATCGTGTTTCAATTTTAGAAAAGACTTGCTTCCAGTATTTCAGCAAAAATTAAATGGAAAAGTCTAACAGATGTGATGCAGGAATTGGTATGGTTTTGCTGTTGTGGATCAGCACAGTTAGTTTAAAACTAGAAATCTCACTGTAGATAGGCTGGATTACTAAATTTTTTAACTTCTCTAAGAGGAACGTTCTCTTTTTATTTATTTTTAGTTTTTAAAACTTTGTATAAGCATCCTCTGCTTATGTTAATTTTTCCACACAGTGATTTTTTCCCCAGGTTCCCCAAAATCATGGTGCTTATACAGATTTTTTCCTTTTTATTTTTTTATACTACCTTCGAACTTGCCCCATGGCATCTTTGCTGGTTTAAGCACCCTCTAGCTAATTCAAGGATTCTTGCATAATTTAACTTCTTGCCTGGTACTTATTCAACCAAAATGTCATTTCACTGACAGGTGTATTATGCAATAATTAGCCCATTAATATGGTTCAAAAATGCTTTCCTCTCCCCCTCCTTACTTTGTGCCACGTTAAGGATTTTTCATCTCAATAAGTAAAGTTTATAGGATCTTGCAGACAGAACCAAACGTTTCTCTGTTTTAATGGATTAAATACTTTGTAGAGGTGACCTCTTAAGTATCTCTTGTGACTTATAAACTGCTTTCATTTGAGAATGCATTTAATCCACAGGGAATGTAAACTTGGAAATCATGAACTCAGGGTTTTGCCTGACACTTTGAGTGACACCGGTTGTGTCTGACGATACTGGAATTTGGAAAATGGCTGATACTGACACAGAAAGCTTATGTAGATGGAGAAACTTACCAACATAAAACAAGATGGGAAGACAACTTTGCATAGAGGCTATCTAGATTAAATTCCACATAAGCGTAAGGATTAGAAATAGTCCCTGAGCGTGCTCTTGTCTAAACAGACTAGTTTGGCCTTGTTTTGGGGAAGTAATGTTTTGAGAAGAATGGAAGCAGTTCACACCTTTACCAGAGGCAATACTTAGTCCCCAGGAGCTCTCCCTGGGTATACTGGGTACTTAACTGGAGAATCTGCAAATCATGTTACCACCACCTTGTGGGTCATGAGTGTGCATGTCTTTATTAAGACTGAATAAGAAAACGAACTGGGGAGCACAGGGTTGTGGGCAGGAGGAAAAGCACTGACTGGCTCATAGGCATGCACCAATTCCCATGTTCTTACTTATTTCCTAGACTTTAAGTCTTATATAGACAGCTACCATTAGGCTTCAGTTGTTGGTTGGGGTTTTTTTGTTTGTTTGGATGAGTTTGTTGTTTTTTGGGTTTTTTTCCACTGGTGAAAAGTCTAGCAAGAGTAATGTTTCTGAATCTAAGACAGCCCTTTCTGTTGGGTCATTTGTCCTTGAAATGAATTAAATTTCAGTGTTTTGCTACAGGCTGTGTTGTACTCTCCTCAAGATTTTTTCAGAAAGGCTGGATGTGTGTGTGTGGAGGCATTTTTTCCCCTCACTGATGGGTTGTTGATAAAAAGCTGGGGTCATACTGATAATGGTGTTATACTCACTGATGTAATATGTGCTGCTTTCACAGTAGAAAAGACATCAAGTTTGGCAATCTCTAAGTGAGGTTTTAGAAAAAGAAAAGAAGCCTTGAGGGTAATTCTAAATCCAGCCTAAAGTTTTTCCTGTAGTCTTCTATGACTAAGAAATGGGGTGTAATTCCTCTGAAACATGTTGTAATTGTGTTCAGTGGTGCTGCATTAATGTCTGGGGGGGAAAGTGGCAAAATACTTAGGATATCAGATTTCTTACAATAGTGTGGACTGTTCTTGGTATAGGTTGCTTTACTCATGGCCCTGTTCCAGAATTTGTCTTTGACAAAACTTTTCCTACTCCTGTCAGCTTTGCCTCTGCCTAGCAGCTTCAGCAAGCTGCCAGCCAACTACTTGTTTGCAGTGAAGCTGATGCGTGCTGCTGTACATGCAGGCTTCTGAAGTGTGTGGGTGCAGAGTGTGGCTTGGGGAAAAAAAAAAAAAAGAAAGAAAATTGGAATTTTAGACTGCTTTGGAAAATGGATATGAAGCTTTGGCCCTTTTCTGAGGCTCTAGCAATTATTTTTGTAAAGAGTTTTCTAGAGCTAGAGGAAAAATCTGCTATGACAGCTAAAACACCGCTGTCTGTGCTCGTTCTAATCACAAGAGTACTGGCAGATGCTTTTTCTGACCAATTAAATCCTGGGACACAGTGTAGTATTTTCAGTCAGCTATTTACGAACAAGACATGGTTCTGGTCATTGGATTAAAATGATTTACCTGTAAGTCTTTTTTCAGGTGTGTAAATGTGTAGGCGTCAGACTTCAAAACTCATGATTTAATATTTCAAACCATCTTTGGGGAAGAAGGCTTTTGGAAGTACCGTTTACTTTTGCTGTGAGGAGCCCTAAGAGTGAAAGTCATAAAAAAACAAGACAAAACACACTCCTTCCCACTCCCTCTGTCCCTTGATTCCCCCTGCCCAAAAAAAAGGCAGGGAGAGGGGAGTACCTGGAGAGGTAAAATATTCCCGACAGTGGAACTTGCAGTAATTGTGCACATCACATGCTTCACTTAACATTTCCATTTATCTCCTTGCCTTCCTCAAGACTTCTGTGGAGTTTCTGATAATTCACTGGAAAGCTGATCTGTTTAAATACATTCTTCATTCCTTAGTATGAAATAACTGTCTTCAGACATGTGAAGAGCTGCTGCAGTGAAAATCTTTCTCACTCTGTTGGGGAATTGATTACCTGAGATACATGCTAAGATAAAGCAGGCAGTCAGGTTGGAGACAAGCATTCCATGTATGTGTTTCTGAGGTATCTAAATGTTATGGTACAGTTCTGCTTTCTAGCTTTGACTAGAAATTTTCTCAGGAAGCTGCAAAACCCTTTTATACTGCTGTACATTCCACATGAAGATTTGGTCTTGGAAAATGAACCATTCCAAAATGTGGAAAAAAAAAATGCTTTCTCACAAACTCTCAGCTGTGTGTCTTACCATAAAAGTTTCTGCCGGCTCTAGTCCTTGATTCATGACTTCAGTGGAGGAATAAGTTGCAAGAAGGAAAAGGATTGAAGCCAGTGTATGAGCTCAAACTCACTTCAAGGCTAGTCTTCCCTTCTGCTGCTTTTCAAGGTCTGGGGCTGGGTTTCAAGCATTCTTTAGTGGTGATTAGTCATTTCTATTGTTCAGCTGCTCCAAAACATGAATTTCCTTTCCATCATTCTTTTTTCCTGTTCAAAGAGTATACTGGCAAGAAGCATTTCCTTTTTTTATTTTAGCAAGTTAGAATCCTTTCAGAGTCTCATACCATCTTAATGAATACCACTGATTTGAAAATGCTGTTGTGTATGCCAGTGTTCTGGAGTGGTGGGGCTCAGACCTGGAGTCTAGTGTCATGGAGGAGTTTCTGAAAAGTTCCCCCCCCCCACTTCCCAGTTCCCAGAGGGCAGTCAGTACCAGTCTCAGTAAGGATTACTTCTCTCTTGTCTTCAAATGTGGATTTAAAAGGATGCAAAAGTCTGTGAGATGTGACTTGGACAGTTTCACTTTCAGGTCATCAATGCATTTTGCGGTGTCTTTGCTCTTTTCAGCATCCTAAGAGCTACCTGTGATGCTGAAAAAAGGGGCGGAAGTAGCTGAGTAACATGCTTTAGTTAAATGTAAATTATGGGAGTTGACTCAATCCACTCCAGTTAAATTGCAGTTCAAAGGGTAGGGTGGTAAACATAAGATTATTGTGGGTGAAATGCTTGTGAATTGGTTTTCATCAGTGATACTTTAGTGACCATTTCAGTGTTTCTTGCTGTTTTGAGGTGATGCATTATCTTTGTAAACTGTGAAGGAGAGCAGTATAGTGTTTTCCAAACAGTAGCTGATATTCATTAACTGTCCAGAAAGAAAGAGAAGGGTTGGGACACAAAAGAGAAGTTTCTGTAGCAGGCAGAAGGAATTGAGAACTTGAAGGGAAAGCAAAAATTTAAGCAGTGGAGAAGGAGTCTCTGAAAAGGTCTTTCCTTGTACTTTTAGCTTGCACCTGTTTTGAGATGATCCTTTGCCAATGGGGACAATAAATGTAACTATAGTGAGGTACTGTGTGCCTTGAAAGTAAGGCTCAAAGTTAGTTTCTAAATATGATGTTTTTCTAAAAATGCAGGCAGCTCTTTGGGCAAAGAAGATGAATGCTTCAATTGTGAGCATCGTGCCTTGCATGGTGCTGTGTTGTGAGTGCTGGTATGCAGGATTTAGTATGGAAGAAGTGATGGAATGCTGCTTACCAGAGACATGATTCTCAGACTATTTCCAGACTAGACCTGTTTAAGGACCTCTTGTTCAACTTGTTAATGCCTTAATCCTCTTCCCTACTTTAGATGCATGCTATGACAGGACTTGGGAGTTCAGCAACCCAGAGCAGTATGTGAATTTTTAGCAAGCTGAAACATTTGCTTTGCAGAAAGCAAGTGATTATATGAATGATAGAAAAGGAAAATGTTTGGAATTAATGTGAAGTCTCCCTTCCTGTGACTTCATTTTGGTATGAAAGCACAGTTAGAAGAATTGAAAAGGTATTATGTCCTAGACTTAACTTTGATCTGAGTAAATGCAGAACTACTTTATTATCTGGAACTTGCCTGAATGAGTCAGAAAGAGTGGGGAACTGCATGTAGACAGAAATTATTTGAAAGAGAAATGACTTTGAAGCTGTAGTTATGAGCCTGCTGGGAGCATTTGAACTGCTTCGAGGCTTGTGTGCAAAAGGTACTTGAGTGACTGTATAATAAGAGTCCAGTGACAACTCAGGACAGCTAAAAAGTGTGGCCCTTTGATTTCTTGCCCTTACCTGATCATGCCAGCATAATGAGGTGGTGAAAATCACAGCTAAACAAAGATCAGTTTGAATGAAAACTAATAGTTTACTTGGGCGGCTTTTCAGCTGGATTGCTTCTAAAAACCCCAGAATGTTAAATACATACTTGATTTTTATATTTTTAGGTGTCCTAGAAGTCAGCTAGGGGATAGGATATGCATACTAAGGTTTGAGGCTTAGATTCTTATATTTGGGATTTGTTGGCCCTGCTTGCAGAGAAAGCTTTCACAAACTACTACATCAGTTTCTCTCTTCACATCATCCAGATTTGAGAGGTAGGCATGAAAGAACAGCCTTCTGAAAAGGAAGCCATAGAGGTCAAGTAGAGCATGCAGGAAAATGTATACAGCCTGGAATAGTTAATGAACTGTCCCAGGTCCCAAATCACTGGTGTGTAAAAGTTTGGTTTTGGAGTAGTCCCCAGGACATAATGATCTTTGTGAGTAATAGAGGCTAGGTTATATGCTTCATACAAGATAGCGTTCCATTGTCAGTTGACATACTGCTGACCTCTAAAGGAGCGAGCAGGTTATACTGGACCACCATTTATCTGCATCAATGAGAGCACTGGAGGCCTTTGCATCAAGTATCCAAAGCTTTGATTTGAAGTGAGGTGGATTCATCCCTTTAGCTCTTGTGAGTACTTTCATGTGGTTGTACCTTTCATTCCAAAGAATTTTGTTCTGCTTATATTGATGTGACTTCTGAGAGTTTATTCTAAGTGGTAAACAATTACTCATTTAACAGGACCTTGAAATTCTGTTCATAAAAGGACTAAATCAACCAGGAAAAGGAGTCATTCTTTAGTCTGCATGAAAAATCATGGTAGACTTGGCACTGATTTACTGAACTAAAATAAGCTCTTGCTATATGTTTACTCCTTCATTGATGGAAATCGTGTTTCTAAATAAACTTCTGTGAAAAGTAAGCTGCTAGAAGATGTGCAGGCTAAAACTGGATTTGCATTCTTCCTGCCTGAATGTAACTTTTTTGTATTCACACCAAGTAATGAAAAATAGCTTGTTTGAAGATTCAACATGTTAGAAGTATAGTCTGCACAAGTATTACTGAGGGATTTCTCTTCTCATTAAGACTTTAATGGCTACTGAGCTAATTTTTGAGATGTGGGGCAGTGAAGACTTTAGGTGCACTTACTGTTGGGCCAAGTGCTTCCTGTGTACCTCCTTTTCTGGAAACTTACGAGAGGTGGCAGATGTGGTACCAACCACTAACCTGTCCTGGGAGTCAGGGTGCCACAGTGTGCAGTGCATCTGCATTGAGGTGTTCTACCACAGGTAAGGGATGACTTTGCTTTCTGGGCCAGCTGGGTCCCACCTTATGTGGGGTTGGCAGCTCTCATGTGACAAGATCCTGCTGATCTGTCTGCCTTAAGAAGATCTAGTGCTGAAATGCCACAAGGCAAAGCAGCACAAATGCTCTAAACTGGTTGGCTAGAAAAGCAGCAGAGCATCGCCATCTGTGTGTCCTTCCAGTCTGCACTGCACAGGCCTGGGAGGCGCAGGGCTGAGAGTGCATGCACTGCCTCTGGGCTCCTGTCCTGCACCCAGGAGTACAGGAGGAGTGTTCATGTCAGAAACAGGGAGCAACACAAGCACTTCTTTAAGGCTGTTAGACTGATCTGGATGAAGCTGTGGTCCCTGCTGTTGCAGAGTTTGAAACAGCCAGTCTTGAACCATAGGTGTAGCTTTTGTTCTTGTTATGTGGATTACTGCTGTGCCTTCTAAAATACAAATTGTCCAGGCTGTATTCCGGCTTCTCAAAAACAGGATGTATTCTTGTTCTCCAAATTCTCAGGGTTGGTTTTTTTTTTTTTTTTCCCCCTGTGTATGTATGGCCTCATGACGAGAATGTCCCAAGCATTACTGGAGAGGCATCTTCTTTTGAAAGAATTTTAATAGTTTCTTTTCAGGAACTTCTGCACTTCCTCTGACTTTCATTGATACAGTTGCTGTATTGGATGATAGAAAAAGATTACTTCCTGGGGTTAGTGACTACTCTTCTTTGCTATTTTTATAGAGAAGGGCCATGAGGTTCCCATGGAGGTTCCCATCTTCATGTCTAAAATGGTCTTTGCTGTTTATCAGTGCTTTTTGTCAGCAGGGTACTTTGCTGACTCATTAGTTCTATTAGGCAAGTGGTTGTGCAGGGAGAAATATACCTGTGAGAATCTGCTCTGACACTTCTATAGATCATGTACAGTACCAAATTGGTAAATGGCTCTTTCTAGATGTTCTTTTATTTTCCCCAAAACAGGAAAAACTTGAGGTTAGAAGATACTCTGCATGTTTCTATTAGTGGAAAGAATTTACTTGTCAACTTCAGCATATGTGTGTATATACTGTTATTTGCTGTTAGTTTTTAGGCTTCTATTGAGCATCAGTCTACTGAATGACAGTTTTGTATTTGGCTGTGGGCTGTCATACTGGAGGACAGCTTCTGATAACCCCAACAACAACAAGAAACCTATCCTTCATAACTGGAAGATATTTTAACTTATTTGGAGTGTTTCTTGGTAGGATCTATATTGGAAACTTGCTTGTTGATAGTAAATAAAATAGGAGTGAACTACTTAGAATGCCCAACGTGACTGCTGCTGTTGAGTGTAAGGGTATAAAGATTAAAAATATCTATTTTTTCCTATGTTCATTATTAGAAGTCAGTGGACTCTGTGCAACTATTTTGTAGCACTTAATTTTCCAAGCTTGTCTGTCTGTAAAACATCTGGCATTCTCTAGTGAAGAATACCTAATGTTTAATTTAGTTTCTTCAATCTTGCTTAAAAAGCGTCTGATAGGACAAGGGGGAATGGCTTAAAACTGAAAGAGAATAGGCTTAGACTTGATGTTAGGAAGAAGTTCTTTACTGTGAGGGTGGTGAGGCACTGTAACAGGTTGCCCAGAGAAGTTGTGGATGCCCTGGCAGTGTTCTAGGCTGGGCTGGGTGGGGCTTTGAGCAACCTGGTCTAGTAGAAGGTGTCCCTGCCCATGTCAGGGGGGTTGGACCTGGATGGTCTTGAAGGTCCCTTCAAATCCAGGCCATTCTATGATTCTATCTTGGTTAAACTTGTGAATTGGTGGGATGTTGCTGTACGTGCACTTGACCTAAGGAAACTTAGGTATTGTAGGACTGGTTTTGGAATTTTGGATTGACTGGATTTGTATCTCTTTATGGAGAAAAAAAATACATCTTGTTGCAAGTAGCCTCCTAAAAGGGAGGCAGGCAGTTGTGCAGTGGGAACACCAGTTATGCGCAATTGTCAGGGTTAATTCAAAAGGAACGGTTACTTAGGCAGAGAGACTCATCCTGGCCCCACTATCCCTAGACCCTTGACAGCAAGGAGTGCTGTGTGCTTGATCAATTCTCCAAGAATATGTATGATAATTCAGGACTGCTGGAAAACTCATTTTTGGTCATATAACGGAATTGGAGGCCTGGCATCTTGCAGCTTTTCTGTAATAAAAAGTTATCTCTGTGGAGGGAATTCTATGTGGTGTGTTTTTTAATCATCTTTTAAAATGCTCTCTTTCTGACTCAATTTTGACTTCTGTAACAGCTGCAGATTCGGTACAATGTTCTCACTTCCATTATAAATAGAACTTCTACTATCTGCAAAATTATTTCTGTTAGACTAGCACTCATTTGTACTGCAGCTATGCCTTTTCCTGAGATGACTTTGTTTTTCATACAGATGGAAGTAAACAATGCCAGTTGCTTTAGCAAAATGGGCAGTAGAAGAGCTGTGAGACATGGTATTTAACAAATCCCACTGTTTGGATTAATCCATTCTTTTTTTCATGTTACCTTCTGTTTAGCACTGCGTTGAACTTGAAGTGAATCGCACCCAACTTCAAAGCAGCTGAAATTTATGTACTGCAGCTGAAATCCAATAGTGAGAGAGTTTGTTTGTTTATTTTAGATGAAAACTGGGATGATGATCAGCTTCTTGGATTTGAGCCGTGCAATGAAAACCTTATAACAGGTTGTAACATAATCAACGGGAAATGTGAATGTGACACCATTCGGACCTGTAATAACCCATTTGAGTTTCCAAGCCGGGATACTTGTCTGTTGGCCTTGAAAAGGATTGAAGGTAAGCACTTGTCTTCAGTAATTCAGAGTTAGTAATTTTTTCTGTGCAGTTGATGAAAAACTAGAGTTTAGTTTATGTGTTTTAGGATGACTTGTGTAGTTTCAGATACCTCTGGTCTTCTACATGTCAGAAAACAGGTGTATGTTTTAGAGGAAGATAGTACCTCATAAGCTTGGAATTCCAAATGCTTAATTTTAAGAAGGAAAAAAACCCATGCTTTGTGTGCTATGATGTTTGCAGATTTTAAGACTAAATGGTTCTGTTTGCAGTGTGTGGTAGCTATCTTTGCTTATCTTTAGCTGCAAAGTAGTGTGGAATACTCTTTAGATGTGTTGATGTGACTGAATCATGAATTAACACAGTGGATTTCAATAGTAAAGGCATAGAAAAAGGAGTAGTTACCAATTATACTTGTATCTTTTATTATATGAATGCATGTATTGCTATTTTTTTTAAGTTTACATAATGTTACATTACCTTAATGCTCATAATTTACACTACTTATGTCCTTTGATTGGATTTGTATTAGGTCCCATATGTTTATGCTTATTCATACATCCATATTTGTTTTGCTTTTTTTTTCTTTTTGTTGCTTATGGCTGAACTGCAAATGAGTTGGCTCAAATGTATCCAGCTGGAATTAAATTTACATGGTGTATTTCTGGATTGTTCTGAACAGCAGTCAAAGGAGTGATCTTGGACCCTTTCTATGATGCTGTAATTACTGTTTATTCTCCAAAGTGTTCAGGAACATGCAGAAGTTGATTAGTGGTGTGAACCTGCTTAATTAGACTACTTTAAAACAATGTTTAAAGTCATATTGCAAAAGTGAATGTATTTACAAGGCTACTGACCATATTTTAGGTTAAGGAAATCTTCGACTTGAGAAAGTGTGATGTGATGTCATCTGTTATACGCCTTTTGTGTTAAGAAAATTGGTTTTGTGCTACAGACTTTATCTAAGGAGATGTTGTGAGAAACTGCAGAAACATACTCATGATTGTTGGTCATGATGTTGTTCACTAAAGGCATCCAAGTGCTTGCTCTGGGATTTTTGTGGGATTCTTTTCTTTTGTAACTCTAGGAAGAGCAGAGGCAGAGCCTTTGGTCTGTTGTTGGTGTAGTAATAGGCAATAGCATATATGGGTTCTTCAGTCTTACCACTTCTTTTTTGACTTGGGAATGTGTAACTAAGTCCTGTAATATTTCAGTTTTTTTTATGGCAGTTCATCGTATGTTTAACTTGCTGTGAAAATCTGCTGTGGGTTGTCTTTTTGTACTTTGCATCCTTGGAGGAAATGGACTTAGCTTGTGGAATGGTATAGCTGAAGCAGGTTGATTCTGAGTCGCTTTCAGCGATCCCTTTTTTCAGCTAAACTTTCTTTTTAAAAAGAACAGCATTTTATAATTAGCCATGAGGTAACAATATTCTACATGTAAACTGTCTGGTATAAGAGCTGTGGTGCACTTATTTTTTCAGAGATGTAATTTTCTTTTTTTTTTTAAACTCAGTTTTATTTTTTTGTGGAGTGGGGAGGGTGTTCTTCCAAAGCCTCAGACTATGGGGCACCAGTAGAAGTGTTTAGGGCCTGTTGACTTTTTAATTTTTCACAGTTGGGAAGGATGGCTGATGCAAGTGTTGAAGCAACAACAGTACCTTTAAATAACAGAAGTCTGGCAGTCACAACTTGAGTGTTAAAACAGTCCAGCTTTTACTCATAAGAATGTGAATTTGCATTTGCATCCTCAGACTATCAAACTGTGCCACTGAGGGATGTTGGAAGGTAATCCCTTTGTATTTACTAATAGACAGCAGAAGCCATAATGTAATTTTGATTTCTGCATTTTACAGATACAGTCTGTTAAATTTGCCTACTGGATTTTGCACTGTAAATGCTTATTCCGTCTTTCTCCAACTAGCATTGGTAATTGAATGCTAGCTGCTAATGGAGGTTGTTTCTTTAAATGCATTAGTTCTTGTTTTGGTAATTAAAACCAAAGTAATGCTTCATCCTGTACCTAAGCTAACGGAAAAGAAGAATAACTTTTTTCCACTAGTGCTTGCCACGTCCCTGTTTGCTAAGCAAGCCAAGTCTCTTAGGTAAAATGGAATAGACACTTTGGTGTGTCTGAGCCAGTACTTGCTGCTTGAATATTTCAGGTTTTCAAATTTTAATAGTCTGAAAATGGAATTCAACCACTTGGAAAGTCCACCTGAAACATGGCTTAGGTAGCACACAAACCACAGGGCTCTGTGATTATGTTAAAATAGAGAAGTCTTTCAGTTTATTTAAGGCAAGCTAAATCTTAAAGTGTAGTGTCATGTAAAAAGGAATGATTCATAAGATCTGTTAAATATGTCAAATTAAGATTTTCCTAAAATCCAAATTACTGATGTATACTTCACTCTTTTGGCTTGTCTGTTAAAGATAATAGCAGGAAGATTTGAAACTAGTAATTTAAACCTTTAAATACTCTAATAGACTCTGTTGCCATGGAAAGTGGGACCAAGGGAGGGTAGTCTAACTTCTCTCTCCTCACCACACTTTACATGGATAATTAAATATATAGTGTGATTAAAAAGACGTAAGTTGAATACCTGAATGATGGATACATGGTAAGAGTTTCTGAGGAAAACTTCTCAGCTTGCTGAAAGCCTGCAGATAAGGAATCTGTTGCATAGATACAACCTGACAAGTAACAAACAGTGGGCTGAAATCTGGAATCCCATTTCCATAAGGGAATGAGCTGAGGGATTGAGGCTTTTGCATGTACTTCATTTTCTTGTGTGTTTTTCTGCTAGCACCTTCCCTTTCAAGAGTCTTTCCAGTCATCTTCCTTCTTTATCTAGTTTGCCTTATACTTAAGCTTTTCAGCCTGTGTGTGGTCTTCCCTTCTGGGCTTGATGTTAATTCTAGCTTGCTTACTCTACTAACCCAAAGTTTTCTCTCGTTAGCTTCATGTAGGATCTTTCTTTTCCTATTGGCTTGGGTTCTGCCTGCCTTCCTGGGCTCCTCATATTTCATTCTAACTTTACCTCTCTCTGTCTCTTTGCCTACCTATTTAATTCTGTTTGTATCCCAGTTCACTTAAAACAACTTCTATCCTTCCTTCCCAAAATCAGGTCGCCTGGGCTCTAATGTCATGTTGTTTTGATGTCACTGACAGGACCATGTTCTTTATTTTGTCTGCCTGAGTCTTGGTCTACCTTGTACTGGGAAAGCCTGTGATGAGATTAATCTCTACTCAATTGTGTGTAACTCTGTAGGGGTGCTGATGTCTATTGGCAAGAAAATATGGCAAGGCTAAAGTGCAGTCTCAGTGATACAGGTAACTCAAGGCAGTTGTCATATCCACCCCTTGTACTTGTTTTCCTGGAAAACAGTAGGATTATATACATTTGAAAGAATTGGTTTTGTCATAAAACTTGGTAGCCACCTTTTATCTAATTTTCATGTAGACATGCTGGAAACGTAAAGAGTTGTTACTTCAATAGAGTATTTATGAGCACTTATGCTTAGAGGTCTCCCAGCTCTATCACCAGGCTTGAAGTGCCTGTTTCTCTACATGGACCATCAATGACTTTTCATAGAGAAGGTTTGTATAGCGGTTGTGAACCATCCTACTATGAGGAAATGCACACATTCGGGGCTAGAAAGAAGCTGTCTGGAAAAGCTATTGCATACCTAGTGTATGCAATACCACCCCACCGAACCTGGTGGGGGAGGGGTGCTTGTGCCTTCTCTGAGGATATATTTCTAAATTTGGCCAAACCGGAACACCTAGTAATAATAATAATAACAACAATAATAGATTCCTATGTTGGGGTGTCTGGGTTTGGTTTCTTTTTCGTTATTGTTGTTTAAAATGCTTTCGGTTATTGTCTTGATGAGTGCCTGTTCTGATATGATTCAGGAAATCCTGTGTTCTTGAGCTTGGAAAGTTTGTTTCTATTCAGGAGCCTGCTAGTGATGACAGCTTGGTTGAACTTGGACTGCTGGAGTGGACTGTGAAAAATATGGCCAGGGGTGACCAGAAGATGCCTTCTGTCTGCTGAGCCACACTTAGCAGGTCAGGAGTCTTAATAAGCTGCATCTGTGCATTCTTGCAGTCATGATTTGAAAAGAATTAGCTGCAGCCAGGACAAAAGAGTCAGTTCTTCAGACTTGGTGTGAGATGCTGAGGATTGGGGATGAGGGAATTAAGAGGAAGTAACTTTTTTTCATCAGGATTCATTTGTAGGGTATTGATAGGAGGTAGCATGGAAAACTTGTAATGTAGTGCCTGTTCAGTTAGCTGAAAATCTAGTTTCAATGACTATATTCCAGTTCTGGGGTCTTCTGCTTTCTCTCCCTCTATGCCTGACTGGCAGCAGCTCAGATAGCCCCACAGAGCTTTAAAGAACAGGAACCTAAGGGTGTTCTTGAACCTGATCCTCCTCCTCTACTAGAGCAGGCCTGGATCTGTGCTCTTATGAGCTGCCTCTTCAGAGGCATCATCAGGTCTTCAAAGTGATAGCTCACTTCTTAATAAAAACTCCCTGCTAGAATAGCTGTCTCCTCTTCCCTCTGGGAAGTGAGGGGAAAGTTGGGGGTCTGAGGCATGCAGTCTTTCACTAGGTGGGCTGTACATCAGGTTGGGTTCTCTTCAACTGATTTACTGAAAACTTCAGTCTGCAGAGACTTCTAAAGAGTTTGCTTTAATAATACCAGGTTCTGATGTGACACAGACAAACACGTTTTCCAGAGAGAGCATATAAGTTCCAGTCATAGCAAGGATGGTGGCTTTGTCTCATAGGTTCAATGTACACTTGAGCTCTAAGAGGAGAAACCAGTCAACTTCATCAGTTCTACTCTATTTAAACCATAAGCATTTTCCATATCAAAGTTAAACTCAGTCTTTATTCAGAACAAATGTGAAGGATAAAATTTGTACCTTTTTTGATGAAAGATATGATTAATGCTTTAGGTAAACAAACTCCTTTCACTTGCATCTCTGTCCACATGTAAAACATGCTGCTGATACTAAATTATTGAAACTGTTGTTTTAAGAGTTTCTTCTTGGTTACCTGGCTTGCACCTTTCCAGGCTGTTCACTGCTGTCCTTCATAGGTGAAAGGAAAAGGCCTTTTAAGTTGCTGGTATCTATTAAGCTGGCTTATTGCAATGCTCTCCTTGCATTCCATTATTTTTTACATGTAACTGAATAACTCTATGCTGACAAATGTTGCAATACCTGTTAGGCCAGTCCTGGAATAACAAATATGAGAAGGTAATTTTATTCTGAATGCTTGTTTGGTTGTTGTTAAGTTTGATTTTGTGTAAAACTTCACTTGTGTGGTCTTAATGGCTGTATTGAAAAACCAGAACAGAACAGATCCAGCTTTATGCTGACTTATCAAGCAAGGAGTAGAGTGAAATACTTTCAGATGTGCTTAATCTGATATACTTTCCACTCCCTCTGCACAACAATTAATGTATGTTTTTGCTCAAATAACTGAACTTTGAAGGTTGGCATGTATTTGCAATAAGGAATGCAGTTGTGGCAAACTTCCAGATTTTACCCTTGAACATGCTTGTGAGAGCCAAGTAAGTGCATTTGAAGGCAAAATTTTACATGAGTACAGGGAAAACCAGCAGTATAGCTTTTGGGCTTTTTTTCTGAGTACATAAAGACAGAAGGGAAAAACCCATTTGATATGGAAATAATACAGATTAGGAATAGTAATACAAACTTCAATATACAAAACAATTTTCCGAAACAAAAAGGAAAGAGAACTCGATCATTAATTGCTGAGAGGATTCTGTGACAGTGGCACATCTGGCAGTGCAGTTCCTTTCACAGCATGACAGTGCAGTGTTACATTTGCAGAACTTGCTGCTTTTTCCTGACTCTAGTTCCTCAGAGAACTGTTCCCTGATCAAGGAAGTATCATCTTTTCCTACTATATTGGCTATCTTAGCATGTCCTATTTTTGAGGCAAGTTATCACACAGACAAAATTTATGCCATGAGATTTCAAGCTAACCAGAAGAAAACCTTGTGGAAGTTTCAGAAAGACACCAAAAGGGAAAACTGATTTTCATATTTCTGTATTGATGTGGCTGGATGCCTAATTTTAGGCTTAATTAGATTATGAACAATGAATTTTGTATTAATAGGGAAAAAGCTGCATTGCAGGAACTGTTAGGAGGGAAGATTGAATATAGAACACAAAACTGAGCAGCTGGCTAAAAAACCCTAAAGTGTTTGCATCACAAAAATAGTTTACAATCGGAAGTATTGTTGTATCTTTTCTATTTTTCCTTGCCATTTTATGTAAACGTGTGGTGCTTTTGCAGTGTAGTAACTGAGCTTATTGCCTTGCTATGCTGCATTCATCTCCTGTACAGATGCCATGCCTGCCTTTCTACATCCAAATTCTTGGGCATGTAATGCTTATGGAGAGCATACTGGATCTTCAATTTGTGACACTTCAGTTTCCTTCAAACCTGGCAGTTTTCAAGATTGCTGTGGACAGAAGTGTAACCTTAACTGTAGGCCCTGGGAGTGGACTGTGTGACAAATGCCTCCTACAAAGCCAGCAGTCAGATGTGATGGTCAAAGCAGGGTTGTTCTTAGAAACAAAGGAGCATTCTTCTTGCCTTTTTCTGTTTCAGATGCTTACCTGCATTCACCTGAAACTGAATACAGGATAACTGATTGTACCTGGAGCTTCTATGAGACCAGGCAAGAACAGGGCAGGTATCTTACAGCTGAGCAGATCTTGCTCTTGATAAATTCTGTGCCTCCCAAAAGCTCTTTTCCACGTTGGCAAGTAAGCTGTGCTTGAAATATGTCCACTTCAACTGTAGTGGCAAGTTACAGGTTTAAATGAATGCTTGACCTTACTTCTCTTCAAGTTGAGGAAGAGAGTGAAAGTAGAGCAGATGACTTTCAGCAAAATGCTTCCAGATGCAGTGTTGATTTTAAGGATCAAAAGTTAGTTACATGTGACAGAAGAGACCTGAGCAAAGATCTCAATTTGAATGGTGTGTAAACATTAGGTTAATGTTGTATAGTAGCAGGAAGCTATATTCCTGTGGCTGGGTCACAGGTCTTGTTTTGACAGGGCAAGTCTTGTTTGGATATACACGGCATTGATGCTGACAGAGATAACGGAGTGTTGAGTGAATGTATCCAGTGATAGTGGTATCAAGGACATACTGGTCAATACGACAATTTTAGTACAGTGTCTGTCTCTATAAATAATAAGAAACAGTTTATAAAATCATAAAATTATAAAATCAACTTTTTTTTCTTTTGTTTGATCACCTCCAGTAACTTCACAGCTGTCTCTTTAAAAGAATGATATACCAATATTTTGTGATTCTGAACAGTTGTATAACATGGGACAAACTATTTTAGCACTTTGTCTCCAAATTTAGGCCTCGAAGTCGTCGTGGTGTTGTTTTCTAAATAAAATAAACATTATGCCACTTCCACATCACCAGACTAATTTTTCTTTGTAATAGAATGAGGCATTACCAGCAAAGTGTTTGTGTTCAAGATGTATGTTTGTATGGAGACTAGAATCGAAGCAAGATCCTTTGAACCAGTTAGGTTTTAGAGAAACTTTGGTTTTAAATGTGAAGCCTGACCTTGAGATTGGTTGGATTTTCTTTTGAGAAAGCCATTCAAAGACTTTCTCAGCCTTAATGATGATAAAAAAGAGCTCTACCCATTCCTGAATTCCTGCAAATGTTCTCTTCTCTGTTGTTCTAGATTCCCTCAAGTGTTCTGTGTTCAAAGTATTTTTTAAATTATAGCTGCTCAAGTCCATGAAAACTTCCTTCTTCATTCAACAAGTAACTTATACAGCTCGTCTAGAATCAGATCTTATGTAAGTTCTGCCTTTCTGTCCAGAAGAGGTAAAGCTTTCAATAACTCCTGGCTGCAGTAAGGAACAGAAAAAATGGTACTTTTGTATGTTTGAGACATGTAAAAATTGTTGTCATAGTGACAAACCAATCTACATAATTTAAGGTGCTAGAATTTAAATGACTTGTCAGATATATATGCCAAAATTGCAGTTTCTATAAATGACTGCACTAATAATGTTAAATGTTGAACATTTTTGGCACTAGCGTATAACTTTAGAAGGACAAAGAAAACACTCTTTTGATTTAAAACAAGTATAAAAAATCCCCCAAACTGGAAACTCACATCTGCTTTTGACCCCTGGTTAGGAGATGCAGTCATACAGCAGCAGAGGAAATGCTTGACATTCTCATCATGTGGGCTGGGGCTTCCAGCCCTTTTGGCACACGTACATGGGCAGGTCGGAGATCTTTTCTTTGCAGTTGTTGTGTCAGGCTTCTTGTAAATAGGGAACAGAGTAATGCCAAAAGCAATATGTTTCATCTTTCTGCTTTGGGTCTTTCTGTAATTTGTATTAATTGCTTTATGGGAGTTTTAAACACAAGTTCCTAAACTCTTGTTCATTTTTAGAAGTCAGCATAGAATACTAGTATCAAGGTTTTACAACTTGAGTAAAAATAATATATTTTTTAAAAACTAATCTGGATCCTTCTGAAGAAAACCAATTATCCAAAGTGGTTTAATAAACTTGTGACTGATGTACCATAGTACAATGATGGATAGAAAACAAGATGTAAAATAAGTGTTAAACAAAATTTTCTAATTACTGTGCTGTTATAGTTTGTGGGCAGTGTGGGTGTTCTTTACCTGTGAAGATCACATGTGACAGAAAGCTAAAATACCAGTTTTGATGCTGTTGCTTTTCAGAAGTCTTGCACTTCATACTGCCATATCAGTTGAAGAGTTAAAGCGTATACTTCAGTCTGTGACATCATTCGGAGCATCTAGTCCTTACCATGGTGCAAGCCACTGTTCTTAGCTTCCAGCTTGCAATAACTGGATACCTTCTGCTGGGGCTTTGAATGTCCTGCAACATAGGCATAACTGGGTAGAAGGACAAACACCTTGAGCCTGGAACTCGCCTGCTAGAGCTGGAGAGCTACTGGAAGTTAAATGCTGTCAATCTCCTTGAACTGGATCTGTCCCTGAACAAGATGCTGGTAGCTGCCAAGTCATGGGTAAGAAGACCAGAGTAAGGCAGGACTCCTCATCCCAGCTTTACCAGAAACTGGAAACTCCAAGTGAGCCAAGCAAGATCAAAGTGCAGTGTGTGTGTGTGTGTGGAAGAGAGGGGAATGAAAAGAGAAAGAAAAACCCGTCTTTTTTTCCCTGACATCTCCTCCTAGTTGGAGAGTTAAAACACTTAATGGATAAGCATGCTAATACTGTTTGTTGTGTGATCTTATGTGTGTTAGGCAAGAAACTGATTATTTCAGGATGATGGGTATTTGGGAGAACATACAGGTATCTGAGGTGGATGGGACTCAGATCCTGGCTCGAGGGTTGTACCTGGGTAGCAGGGCCCTTATAAAGAAACATGTGATCTGTCTGGTTCACTGATAGGTTTGAATCTCTTACAAAACATGGTACACGTAACACTAATGAATTAATTTGAGGCATGGTAGAAAATGAGAAGAGGAAAATGTTGCCATTTTCAACATGTAAAGTGTGCTATTTTAGAGCTTTTCATTACTGCATGAAGTTATTCCAACTTTAACAAGATTCTGGTTTTCTAAGCATGTGTTTGCTTAGATTTTTTTCAAAACTCTGTAGGGTGTCACTGAGATTCCCAAACCAGGTCTGTAGGAGCTAGCATCATATAAAGGCATTGGTATATAAACAGTTTACTCTCTCCTTTGCCATTGTCTGAGAAGGCTGTTTACTGAAATGAGGACTGTTTACTTAAATAAGGACTCTGTCTGGCCTCTAATTAACAATTCCTTGTGTGGATTGTCCTGTATAAGGGACTGTGCTTTACTGCTATATTCTGCAGGTTCCTTACACTGCAGAAGAGTTTCAACAGATCTGTTCAGTACTAACGTGAAGTGAGATTAAGAGAAACTTGAAAACTGAGATAAAGGTGTAACTTCACAATAATACATCTGACTTATTTTGAATGAGACTATAACATTCCAGTAATGTGAGTAGCTCTCTTACATGTAGACCAGAGCATGAGTACTCATTGTAAGAAAGTCCTGCACTTTCTGTAAGCCATCATTGATTTGGTTCAGGAGGGTGCAGACAGAAGTGTCTGTGTCTGACATTGAGTTTACTCACAGTCCAGCTTTTGTGAAGCATTGATTTGCCAATGCACTTATTCCAATAATCTGTGGTTTTCTTCTCAGTCCTAGGGACTATTGCTGTGAAAGCTTCTAGCTCATTGA